>NC_053498.1:10499079-10684079 GCF_905171775.1 Rana temporaria
AAAGCTGCACTTAAGGTTTTTACAACAAACCGAGCGGGATCTGAGAAAGGTAGGGGTTTTAGGGTGGGGAGAGTCACTAAGTGGAGATGCACTTAGGGTTAAAGTTCATAGGTCAAAGGTTGGTTAGGGGGTTAGGGTTTCAGGTTTAAGGGTAGGACTCAGGAATTGGAACAGGGACCTTTCACATAGGTCAAAGGTCAGAAGGCCAGTTCTCAGAGGTCAAAGGTCATGAGGCATGGCTGACCCAGCCCACCAAAGTGTACCGCCTACCCCAACTAAGTCATGGAATGAACAAGTCGGGGAAAGTGCATCTCCACTTAGTGGTCCTAGAGATAATTATTGTTTTCCAATGATTCTGCTTTACGCAAGTCCATGAACATTCTTATTTGCATGGAACAAAATGTTACAAAGTATTGGGTCAGCCAAGGTAGGTTTTTTCCGTTTTCTGATCAGAAAGACAAAGTTGTTAACACAGTTCCATTTTAAGGGATTGTCCAGAATCTCCAGTCTGTAATTGTTTACCGTTTGGCCTCACTTGAATTTATTTTCAGTATCAGAAGTCCCCTCTTCCTTTACTTAGAAAGCCCAGCACTCGTTATCAACCCTAAGTCGTTCCAAGTCGCAAATGTCAACCGATAATGAGGGGATTGACACTGTCGCACTTGTGTTTTGCTCGTTAAGGATATTTGGTAGAAGGTTTCGTTTTTCACCTTGATGACCCGCATCAACAGCTCCCCGCTGTGCCACGCTTACTGGTGGTACACAAACAGGCAATTATTGGTGATAATGATCGCAAAAAGTACACATGACAGTGTATGGAATGTAAATGAAAGACTTTCCATCTGACAGGGACACACGGCCTCCAGCTCTGAAACATTATTGGCTACGGACATCACAAAGATGCATGTGTAAAATGCATATGTATATATTTGTTTTTGTAAAATATATACGGTTAGTAATGTGCGTTTACGTCAATAGCAGCTGTTCCTTTATTCAGAATCTCTGGAGTAGTTATCATCTGAGAAGCACAGTAAAATCTTCTTAGAACAGAAGACATTCACATACTCCTCATTCCATCACATATCCCAAAAATAACAAGGCATTTCCTCATATCAAGACTGTGGGTGAGCCATGCAAGTTGTTCCTTTATACCCCAACAGCCAAATGCACATCCAGAATTGCTGGTGTATAGTGAAAGTATAGCCTAATATTGAGCCATTTAGTCCAATTCAGTCCATTCAGACACGGAGCCGCGGCTCAGCCCTGCCCCCTCTCTCTCCTCATTGGTTCACCGACTTTGATTGACAACAAAGAAAGCCAATGGCGCCCCACTGCAGTTTCAGTCAATGAGAAGAGAGAGTCCCGGTCGGCCAAAACTCTCGTGCAACATCGCTGGATCGAGATGGGTCTCAGGTGATCATAGGCATCGGGAGGGGGTGGCTAGAGCCTCGAATGTGACCCCGAAAAGCCCTCAGGTCTCAGGAAGGCACCTTACAATTGTTAGCGCCAAGCAGGGACCGATCTGATCCATAAAGTGTGGCCGAGTCACCGAGTAACATAGCAGGTCCCGCCTTCTGGAGCCTGCAGAGCCTATGATGGACATCCCACTGGTCCAATGCCGGGAACGCGAGACATGTGACGTCCATCATAGGCGCTGCAGGCTCCAGAAGGTGTGAATTACAATGCCGCTGCTGCCGCCGCGCCACATCACAAAACTGAGATCCCTGCTCGGCGCTCGGGCGGGACTCGGGAGAGATCAGGGCAGCGGAGGAGCGATCAGGCGAGTCCGAGATCTGCCAGTGACTGCACCGATGAAGAGGAGGGGATGAGGATGACCGGAGCAGCACGCTGCGCTGGGGCGACCATGTGTTGATTACCTGACCTGAGCTGTGCTGGTGCTGGGGGTGGATGGTGGCAGAGTGAAGAGCTTCGGATCTCGGTGTGTCCGATCATGTGCACTGGAGTGTGCAGCAGGAGGCAGAAGAGTCTTCCCCATACCGCCTTGTGCCTGCTGGCCATGCAGGCGATGAAATCCAAGTAGTCTCCTCTCCTCCTCTGGCTGTCTGATGTGACACATGATGGGCGCGCTGCACACCGCACACTACGGCTGAGGCTGAACTGAACTGCAGGACACGTGGACACATGAAGTCTGTCTCCTGGTCAGGTAGGTGAGGTCAGTGTATGCATGTCAGGTAGGTGAGGTCAGTGTATGTATGTCAGGTAGGTGAGGTCAGTGTATGTATGTCAGGTAGGTGAGATTAGTGGTCAAAATTGATGGGCACCAGCTCCCCTCACCCTATTCAAAATAAAAAAACAATGTTTTGCTTGCGATTTCCTTTAAGAGAGATTTTTGGAGGAGATACATTTGATAATATAACTCAGTTTGAATGAAATTGCAATTAACCACTTAAGGACCGCCTCCTGCACATATACGTCGGCAGAATGGCACGGCTGGGCACAAGCACGTATCTGTACGTCCTCCGTCGCCGCTGGAGTCCCGCGATTGGTCCCCGGAGCTGAAGAACGAGGAGAGCTGTGTATAAACACAGCTTCCCCGTTCTTCACTGTGGCGTTGTCATTGATCGTGTGTTCCCTGATATAGGGAAGCACGATCAATGACGTCACACTTCCAGCCCCGCCCCCTTACAGTTAGAAACACTTATGATGTCACACTTAACCCCTTCAGCGCCCCCTAGTGGTTAACTCCCAAACTGCAATTGTAATTTTCACAGTAAACAATGCATTTATATATAATTTTTTGCTGTGAAAATGACAATTGTCCCAAAAATTTGTAAAAATTGTCCGAAGTGTCCGCCATAATGTCGCGGTCACGAAAAAAATAATCCGTAGTAAAAAAAAAATTATTAATAGAGATGCCATAAAACTATCCCCTATTTTGTAAACACTATGAACTTTGCGCAAACCAATCGATAAACGCTTATTGCGATTTTTTTAACCAAAAATAGGTAGAAGAATACGTATCGGCCTAAACTGAGGAAAAAAAATGTTTTTTTTAATATATTTTTGGGGGATATTTATTATAGCAAAAAGGAAAAATATTGCATTTTTTTCAAAATTGTCGTTCTATTTTTGTTTATAGCGCAAAAAATAAAAACCGCAGAGGTGATCAAATACCACCAAAAGAAAGCTCTATTTGTGGGGAAAAAAGGACGCCAATTTTGTTTGGGAGCCACGTCGCACGACCGCGCAATTGTCAGTTAAAGCGACGCAGTGCCGAATCGCAAAAACTAGCCGGGTCCTTTACCTGCATTTTGGTCCGGGTCTTAAGTAGTTAAAAAAAATTTTTTTTTTAAATTGGGCTTTATGAACAAGAATAGCCCATTCCCTGCATCCAGTGTTCATACAGCGCAATGTTTACAGCCAGCGTTAAATATAAATACATCAATGACCCCCCCTAATCCCTTTCAAAGGACCCGCAGTCAATAATTCCGCATAATTAGCAAGATTACTCAGTTCGTTGCTGTTTCCAATGACCTGAAGAGTCGGAGGCAAGAAGCATTGTGGGAGATTTATGCATAAATATCAGTCATTAACCCAGCCAAGCAAGGCTTGAAAATTGACTGGATGAGCTGCAGGAATCTTCAGATATAGATTTAAGTTTTTATTGCAGTGTATACCCTAAAGCTGTACAAGAGGACGATATAAAAGATGCAAATTAAGGCAGCATTGTACTAATGTATACAAAAAAAAGAAAAAAATGTTGTGTGCATTTCTAATCTGTCAGGAATGTTGCCTGTATTAAAGATCACTGGGAGGAACAGACCTCTACTACCGGCCTGACTCAGAGCCTCGCATACAGGCTTTGTCAATTTGAGATATGTGCTGCTGGGGAAAGTGGGTCTGTCAGAACCCCTCTAGCGCCAACTGCCGTCCAGGGGTGATAACGCACCCCTGGAGCGCAGACTGACCTACAGGACAAATTCTGAAATTGGCAAAAACCCAAATTTCCACAAATTGTGAATGGGAGTAAACTAACCCTCCCATTCCCCGTTAACTTTGGCATAGCGCCCATACTGAAAGTAAGGGGGCGCTACACTAAATAAACCTGACTGTCTGTAACTTTGGATCTTTATTACGATGAACATGTGGTGGCTAGGGTGACAACGTGTCCCGGATTGCCCGGCACAGTCCCGCATTTTGCAGGTCTGTCCCGGGCACCTTCATTCCAGGACAATACAGTGTCCCAGAAAGTGAAACTGACACAGCCCCCCCCCCCCCCCGGGCCAATCTGATGCCCCCAAAAAAGGCCGCCACATCACCGCTTTACTCACTGACAGTACTTGTCCTGGCCGGGAATGCCTGGAGGAGCACAATCCCACCCCCTGCTTGTGATTGGAAAAATCATAAATCCCGCCTCTTGTGTCCAATCACTGTGCTGTGATTCGTTACAGCACAAGCTGATTTTTGGGAAGGGAGGGTGTCCCTGAATGGTAGTTTAGAAATGTGGTCACCCTAAGGGTGGCCATATAAGATACGTATGAATAATGGTGAAACTGGAGATAAAAAGATAAATGAACATTACAGAATTATATGAACACAAACAAATGTCTACTAGGCATATAGATGAACAGTCTTTATCATACCAGCGATGCTGCCTTAGGAGGATCAAGACCTAGGAAACATGTGGTGCAGGCTTAGCTGACTCCATGTGGACTGTTCAGTGGAAAAGATAAAAGAGTTGTGATAGGAAGTGAAGACAGTTTTCAGTAACACGACAGGAAATGTACATTACCATAGAACACTGCCCATCAACAGTCCTTTGTTAAGAGTGACATCTAGTGGACAATATTTGAATTACAAGTCCAGAAGATATTACTGCATTTCCTTGTAGGCCAAAGGCATGACAGCGCTATATAAATCCTGTATTATAATAATAATAATAATAATGTTGGAAGTTTATTCATGCAGACTTGTAAAGTTACTGAAAGGCCAGCTCTAAATAAAACGCTATAACTCAACCATGCTGATAAAGAGAACCGGTCTATTTCGATCAACAAAATAATGTTGCTTGATGGGAGATCAAAGATTAAGAAGAAAAAATAAACGTATTTATCTTGTCACACCGCATACATTATGACAGTTTGGAAGCGTATAATTATTACTCGTCAGGTGTGAAACAAAAAGCCTGTCATTTAGGAGGATATAACTGTCAGCACCCCCATAGGGAGGAGTGATGTGCGCGTTTTTTGGGAAGATCATTAACATAACCCAGTTACATAATTTGCTGTGTTTAGTTAAGGAATTAAAACTTTAAAAAGACAGCCAATTGCAAAGACCAAACTTGACAGTTTGGTATAATAATAATAATAATAATAAAAAAAAAAGAAGAACAAAAGGTTGAAAGATTTCAGGTTGGAGCAGGTTCAGAGACTGGGCAATTTAAGTGCATCGTTCTTGTCTGTGAATTTTCCAGAGATATGAGAATTGGTTAAAGCGGAACAAAATACGAGTTCCCTGCCTTGCCGCTGACCTCTTTGGGCAGTCGGCATTTGGGTCTCGACCGGCGCCCGCTGTCATTGGCTGGGGCGGGGATGGCATCACTCCAGTGCATGCACAGTAGTTCAGTCAGCGGTGAGCTGCGCCTGCGCAACTCACTGTACAAGGGCAGACGGGCAGGTAAGTGCAAGGATTTTTGCCAACTCAGGCGAAGGTGCATTTTCCCACCCAGCACGCACACATAGCGCCGCAAAAACGTCAGTAAAGTGCTGCTAAAATAGCAGTGCTTTACTGCCGACGGCGCAATGCCCCAGTGTGCTGCTGCGCTGCCTGGCTTTGGAGTTCCCCTAATTGCAAGTCTCCTCTGTCTTGTCCTCCACAGAAACCTCACCTCATTTTACATTACACAGCACCGCACCTCTGGACCCCTTTTACATTACACAGCACCGCACCTCTGGACCCCTTTTGCATTTTACAGCACCCTGCACCTCTGGAACCCTTTTACATTATACAGCACCCTGCACCTCTGGACCCCTTTTACATTACACAGCACCCTGCACCTCTGGACCCCTTTTACATTACACAGCACCCTGCTCCTCTGGGCCCCTTTTACATTATACAGCACCCTGCACCTCTGGACCCCTTTTACATTACACAGCACTCTGGACCCCTTTTACATTACACAGCACCCTGCACCCTGGACCCCTTTTACGTTATACAGCACCCTGCACCTCTGGACCCCTTTACACTATACAGCACCCTGCACCTCTGGGCCCCTTTACATTACACCGCACCTCTGGACCCCTTTTACATTACACAGCACCTCTGGACCCCTTTTACATTACACAGCACCTCTGGACCCCTTTTACATTACACAGCAACACTCTGCACCCCTAGACCCCTTTAGATTTACACAGACACCCCCCAGCTCTGTCCCTTCCTACATTAATCATGCAGATGGAGAGACAGTGAGCAGGGCAGGGAGCTTTTTTTTGGCACCCCCCCCCCCAGGGCCGGCGCTGGCGCCGTAAGGCAAGTGCCCATGTTGCCTTGCACTAGCACCGGCCCTGCCTGCAAGTAGCTTTAATGCAAAAGAGACAAAGCATGCCTCTTCTGCATTAAAAATCCTGCCTGTCCGACAATTTGAATTAGTTAGTATAAAGTTTAAATTGAAACAGCCCAGCATCGACCATACACGAATGATGTCATCACTGGGTCTCCATGCTTCTCCATGCAATGCAGGAAGATGATATTTGGTGGGAGGGGGGCTGTCAGAATGCTATATAAAGCCTTCTGAATTTCTATCAAAGTTAAGCCCTGGTTCACAACTTGTGCGTTTTGACATGCAATTTGACATGTCAGATCGCATGTCAAATCGGCGGCACTTGGCAATGGCACCGTCCTAATCGGTGCGACGCCACTGCACCAATTTCAAAATGTTTCTGTACTACTTTTGTGCGAAACCTGCGCAGATGTCTCTGAAATCGGGACTGACAAGCGGGAGTGATATCGTGCTGGTTCAGCTGAACTCGCACAGCTTCATTCCCGCAGCACAGTGTGAACCAGGGGCGGATCCAGGGGGGGGCAACGTGGCAATTGCTCCCCCCCCCCTGAGAATGCTGGTGAGTGAGTGGGCAGGCTTCTCCATGGATGAGAGAGCGGGCGGCTCCGCGGGTGAGAGAGCGGGCGGCTCCGCGGGTGAGAGAGCGGGCGGCTCCGCGGGTGAGAGAGCGGACGGCTCCGCGGGTCGAGCTGTCAGGCGGGCGGGCGGGTGAGAGTGGGTGAGCAGCTGGGCGGCTCGTGGGTGAGCAGCCGGCCGGCTGGACAATCAGGGAGCCAGCAGGCGAGGGAGCAGAGAGAGGACATCATCTGACTCTCACTGCCCGGGACCCGCCCTGCATCCCTGCAGTGCAGTTCTGCCCTCACTGTGCAGACAGCCACAGGAAGCAGAGATGACATCATATATTGTTAGCTCACTGGCCAGTGGTTAGGCAAGGCATATAGTTAGGCAGCATAGTGGTGTAAATGTTAGAACATTCACCTAGCAGCCAAAAGGGTTGCTGGTTCGAATCCCAAACACTACTGTCTTGAAGTTTACATGTTCTCTATGTGCCTGTGCGGGTTTCCTCTGGGTACGCCGGTTTCCTCTCACACTCCAAAGACATGCTGGTAGGTTAAAGTGGTTGAATACCCCGCTTGCACATTTTTACCTACAGGTAAGCCCAGAGCTTTTTTTCTCAGAAAATAGGTGCAGGAACTCAACCACGACCCCGTTCAGATTTCACAAACAGTAGAAGGGTCTTAAAGGGGCATTAAATACCAGAATTGCATTACATACATAATGCAGAGTTCACGGGGTTACACACAGAGTGCAGAGCTGTTGCTTGTAAACACAGAAATCAGACTTCTGTATTTACAAGTGATTGTGGTGAGCAAGCAACAAAGGGTCTGAGCCAGAGGTGGTGGAACTGAGTTCCCCCAAGTTCCCCCTGAAAAAAAGCCCTGGGTAAGCCTATAATAAGGCTTACCTGTAGGTAAAATTAATATCTCCTGAACCTGTATGATTTAGGGGATATTCAACTTGCATTCAGCCACTGACGTCAGCGGCATATGCGCCCTAAAGGTCCGGCGGATAGAGGACTCCCACGCGCATACGTGGAAGTGATGTCATCGCGGCTTCGGCCACTCACATCGCCAGATCTGCAAACCCGGAAGAAACACAGAGGGAACTTGTCGGCTCCCTCAGTGGTGATCAGGAGGCGGTGCGGGCGCTTCGTTCTGCCTTTGCCTTACAGCAAAGGCAACCGCTTTAATTGGATCCTGCCTAAATTGGCCCCAGTATGTATAAATGTGAGCTAGGGACCTTAGATTGTAAGCTCCGCGAGGGCAGGGACTGATGTAAATGCACAATAGATGCACAATAGATATGTAAAGCGCTGCATAAATTGACGACGCTATACAAGTACCTTAAATAAAATAAATAAATGTTTACGGTAATTAGGCTTCACTGCCATTAATATTTCTATTGGCGCCATCTTCAATATGTTACCCCAGAGGCTCTTTACGGTGTTTAGGTTTACGCCTCCCTAGTGCGTTTGCAATGTATTACAGTGTCTTATTAAATCTACAGTATATACCCTTTACGACGTCTGCAGTATTCACAGTTCTAGACATCAGAGAGGAACCTTGTGCCAAAAAAAGTTACCGGGATCAGACTACTAGTACCGAAAACCGAACATACCAATAAATCTTCCCCTTGTCTGTCAGTAGCACTCGGCTTTCAGCTTTGCTTAACACCATTCCAAAAAAAAAAGACACGCGGGCTCAGCTGCCTGCCTCATAAACACTTTAATCTACGTGTGCGGCGCCACAAAGCATCCTCCTTCCCTGCATCTCCCCAACTTTCAAAGCGCAGAGAAATCCCTGCGTAGGCTCAGCTAACATGTCACAGGCAGGCAATCCATTTTAATTATTAGCCGCCAGGAACATCTAGCTGGAATCTTATGTAAAATATTTAATTTAGCAATTAGGCAGTGTCTTCTTATATGTTGAGTGCCTCGGTACAATCCTCAAATAACGGTTTTATCATGCGGCCTCAGTAAAGAGGCGAATCTGGAAATTTTGGGGGGGAGGGGGGGAAATCCTTCCCGTAATAATCATTAAAAAGCACAATTCAGATAAATAAGACTGCATTCATTAAAGACTGCTTAGAGGATCGCTGGGCTGCCGTTTGAGGAAGGGGTTTTGTAGTTAGCATAAGATAATGGGGGTTAAAGTGAACTAGTCTGAAAATCGATCATTTCAGATTAATTACATTTTTTTATCAAAATAGAGAAAATAAATATAATTCTTTATTCACGTTTTTTTTTTTTTTTTATATAGTAACAGATATATTCCTTCTCTCGATACTGTCTATATTGTTTATATCTTTTGTTATAACAGAAAAAAAAAATTGAATAAAGAATTATATATTGACAAAGGAGCGTGACTGCCGCAACACACGCAGTACGCCCGCTCGGAAACGCGTTGCATGCCAGTGATGTCACTGCCCCTCGACTGTTGCGATCCTGTACATCTCTAGCCTTGCTCTGAAGCTCCCCCACCGCGGCCGGCTATCAACAACATACAGCGGTGAATGATGTCTTCATACAGCACAGCGCCCCAGCAGGCAAAGGAACAGATGGACTGACCTGATGACTTCTCCCTATGGATTTTGTACAATGCCTATTTGAACCAAATGTGAGTTGCCTCTACTAACCTGTTCATTAAATTGTTTTTAAACATCTACACTTAGAGGCGCCTCTTTCCTTGCTTTTTGTTCACATTACTGGAACATGGTTTCTGTTTCCTTATGATGGCAGCCCTGAGACTGTATATGTGACCCCTGCAACAACATTCCTCCATTCATCCCTTGACTCTCTCCCATATATACCCCCTTGAGCTTGGACTCTTTTATGCTACCTACTGTACACTTCTTTGTACATTATTATTTTTACCTAATTTACTACCGAGAAATTCTTGCTGTAATTTACCGTAGTTCATGCGCATTTTACTTGTGTAATGTTTTAATATGTGACTATGTTAATATTTTATGTATATATTTGGTTAATAAAAGCCTGCTATGGCCATTAAACTTTTGTTGGTGTCATGTCTGGTCAATTTATCATAAGTGGTTGGTGGAGTGGTGGTCAGGCACTGGGACTGGGTCAAAGCCTCTTTGGTACCCTAGTCATGAGTCTTGGTCCTAAGTGACCCTCAAAGTCCCTATATGACTGAACCAGACCCACCAACTAATGGAGCTCTCCATGGTGCTGCTCATCCTATGGACCACAACTCTAGCAGCTCCACCCCAACTTTATGTACCTTCAGGAAAAAAGAAGAGGTCCAGCCCGGACTGGGCTGGCAACATGGCGGAGACTATTGTAAAAGGGACATTAACCCCTCTATTAGAAGCCAACCCCAAAACCCCAAGTTAACAAGAACAGAGTTGGGGACTACAACAAGGAGATCTTGCCAATGGAATACATATAAAGAGCCCGGAGCTGACTCAGACCTCCAGACCACATCTATAACTAAACCATCACTTTTGAGTTGAGTGATCCTTTATAAAATTAGAGACATAGCCAGATCTGTTATAAAAAATGAGTTAGGTATACATTGGAGTTCTTCTCCCAATGCTCTTTTTCACTCTCGGCTGGGAGCAGATGTGTAGCTCAGCAGCTTTCAGCCTTGGGGGGGGGGGGGGGGGGGGAACCGGCTGAATGGAAGAAACACATGTAAGCCTGGAGTCTGTGTTCCAGCTCCATCTATAATAAGGCCGGTGTTATGTCATCCTACATCATTGAGGCATGTTTTGAAGATCAGACACTCTGACCTCCCAATTCCATGTAGCTGCAGGCTCTGAGGCTGACACCCCCTCTCCGGCATTCCCGCTGCTTAATACATGCTGCTGGAAAATTTCCTGCACTGCGTAAGGCACCAGCAGATGATAAGATGACTAGACAACCAATGGAAAACTCATGGCTTCATTCAACAGGGCAAAGAGCAATATGGAAGGTGCAGTAACCCATGCCAGCTAATCTAGGGTGACCAGACATCCCTGGATTCCAGGGACAGTCCCCGGATTGAGGTCACTGTCCCTGGACCAAGTCTGTCCCCAGTTTTGTCCCCGGATTAGATTGCTGGGGCAATATCAAAGACAGTCAGTGCAGAATAATAAAAAAAAAAATTGAATTGCACACCCCCTCTCCACCGCTCTTGCTAGCTTAGATTGTGTATGTTCCATAATCTGTGCCCCTTTCTGATGATCATGTGCTGGTCGGAGCGGAGGGATCATTTCTTCAGTTTCAGGTGCATGCCCATTCAGCTCCGCTCACATGTTCTCCTGCCTTGGCTCAAGTCTCCGCCAGCCGCCTGCCTGCTTATCTCCTTGTCTTCCCTGGTGAAGTGATCTTCCTCCTCTCCCCACCCAGTAGTAGCCAGGGGGCCCGGAGAGTAAGACTTGACAGGCTGTGATGCGGCCGGCAGCGGCGACGGGCAGAGAGTCGCTGATTGCTGCCATTACTAGTAAAAGAATAAATGTCCCCGGATTTCATTTAAAAAATCTGGTAACCTTAAGCTAATCAGAAGATAGCTCTGCGCGTTCCTGTGCAATTCGCATGCAGTGCACTTTGGTGCCATTTGAGCCAATTCATTTTGAATGGCCTGAATAGTACTAGACCGCAACAAAAGTAGCACATGCACTACTTCAAAAAACGCACCGCAACTGGTTTGCATGGTACTTTTGCAATTTGTGATCTGGTGCAGGCAAACGCACTGCGCATGGGGTGTCGTTAACTTAAAGGGGTTGTAAAGGTAAAAAAAGTTTTTTTCCCTAAATAGCTTTTTTTACCTTAGTGCAGTCCTCCTTCACTTACCTCATCCTTCCATTTTGCTTTTAAACGTCCTTATTTCTTCTGAGAAATCCTCACTTCCTGTTCTTCTGTCTGTAACTCCACACAGTAATGCGAGGCTTTCTCCCTGGTGTGGAGTGTCGTGCTCGCCCCCTCCCTTGGACTACCGGAGAGTCAGGATGCTCTCCACATTGCAGATAGAGAAAGGAGCTGTGTGTAAGGCTTCGTACACACGGGCAAACATGTACGATGATAACGGTCCGCCGGACCGTTTTCAGTGTACATGCCCGCCCGGAGATTTCTGTATGATGGCTGTACACACCAGCGTACACGATACGCGGTGACGAGGCCGCTGGAAGTTCAATGCTTCCACGCATGCGTCAAAGTCATTCGACGCATGCGAGGGATGGCGGCTGCTCCGACATGTACGGTAAGTCTGTACAGACGACCGAACATGTCCGACGGGCAGGATTCTTCCAGCGGGCATGTTTTTAAGCAAGCGTCGAAAACGGTCTGGCGGGCAAATGTACGCTGGAATCCTGTCCGATCGGCCGTACACATGACCGAACATGTCTGCTGAAACTGGTCCGCGGACCAGTTTCAGCAGACATGTTCGGTCGTGTGTACGGGGCCTTAGAGGGCATCCTGACTCTCCCGTAGTCCAAGGGAGGGGGCGAGCACGACACTCCACACCAGGGAGAAAGCCTTGCATTACTGTGTGGAGTTACAGACAGAAGAACAGGAAGTGAGGATTTCTCAGAAGAAATAAGGACATTTAAAAGCAAAATGGAAGAATGAGGTAAGTGAAGGAGGACTGCACTAAGGTAAAGGAAGCTATTTAGGGAAAACATTGTTTTTTCTTTACAGCCCCTTTAAAGGATAAATTCATCTTTGGGAACATGTTACATGTTCCACCTGTTTTTAGGGTGGAACAAGTAACACCTTCCCAATGCTGCAGAAGATCCCTCCGCCTGTGACAGCAGTATGGGGAGAAGTTCCCAGTACTAGCTGTCACTTTTTGAAATCTGCACTGCTCCGCCCACACGGCCGCGTCATTTATTCACACAGCTGAGTTACAAGCCCTGACATCCTTTGCGGTTTGTCGGCTTGTAATTCTCAATGAACCGCCACGGCGCTGTGGGGGGGGCGCCCTGTGGTAGTTCATCGATCCTTCCTGTCAGTGTATCTGCTTGCCCGTACGGGATGTACAGCACACAGATACAAGAACAGATCTGCAGGAGACCAGCATGGCACCAGCAATCTGCTCATCGCTTGCGCATTGTTTTCCAGGTAAAAAAAATAAAAATGCACCTTTTTTTTACCTGCAAAAAAATTTGCATTTAATTTCTTTTTTTTTTAAAGTGAACAGATCGCAATTGCTTTGCGTGTTTAACGTGGTACGGGAATTGCGTGCGGAAATCAGGTTATCAGCACCGTGTTCTGGCGTGAACGGGCACTAAACACGCTGCAGCTGGAGGGTTTGGATCACAGGTGTAGACAGTGTCACATCAGGTTAATGATTGCTGAATAAGTTCTGTATGGTAATTAGAGAAGTACTTACAGCTGTGCTCGTCCCGAAAACCGCCAGCCACATGTGATCAAGCAGCGAATCATCTTCAGTCATTGCGCATTACAGTGATCCAGAGTTGGTTTTGTCGCTGTAAAACAGAGGCAGATTGAAGGGACGGGTGATCAATAAATCCATGTGATTATTTCTCCATTTGTTTTTATTGAGAACTCCCATCTAAAACAACATTTGATTATTACATGGAGAGTTAAACCCTCCGAATTGTAATCTGTTTCTATTGGTGCTGTGTCCTGGGTCTTCATACCAGCTGTGCCCATTTTGAGGGGCTCCCACCATCCCTGCACTGAATTCCCGGGTCTTCATACCAGCTGTGCCCGTTATGAGGGGCTCCCGCCATCCCTGCACTGAATTCCCGGGTCTTCATACCAGCTGTGCCCATTTTGAGGGGCTCCCACCATCCCTGCACTGAATTCCCGGGTCTTCATACCAGCTGTGCCCGTTATGAGGGGCTCCCGCCATCCCTGCACTGAATTACCGGGTCTTCATACCAGCGGTGTCCATTTTGAGGGGCTCCCACCATCCCTGCACTGAATTCCCGGGTCTTCATACCAGCTGTGCCCGTTATGAGGGGCTCCCGCCATCCCTGCACTGAATTCCCGGGTCTTCATACCAGCTGTGCCCATTTTGAGGGGCTCCCACCATCCCTGCACTGAATTCCCGGGTCTTCATACCAGCTGTGCCCGTTATGAGGGGCTCCCGCCATCCCTGCACTGAATTACCGGGTCTTCATACCAGCGGTGTCCATTTTGAGGGGCTCCCACCATCCCTGCACTAAATTCCCGGGTCTTCATACCAGCTGTGCCCGTTATGAGGGGCTCCCGCCATCCCTGCATTGAATTATTTCATCTTCATACCAGCTGTGTCCATTTTGAGGGGCTCCCGCCATCCCTGCATTGAATTATGGGGTCTTTATACCTGCTGTGCCCATTATGAGGGGCTCTCATCAGTCCTACACTAAGTTCCCAGGTAAAAAGGGGACTCTGACCGGGACCCTGATGTAAGGGGGAACTCTGGTGAGAACCCTGATGGGCACACATAATGTAAGGGGGGACTCTGATGGGGACCCCGATGCAAGGGGGGTACTCTGAGGGGTAACCCCAATGTAAGGAGGGGCACTGATGAGGACCACAGTGTAAGGGGGAACTCCGATAGGGATCCAAATGTAGGGGGAGGGACTCTCATGGGGACCCCGATGTAAGTGGGGGGAATCTGATGGGGACAACAATGTAAAGGGGGGACACTCCAATGGGAACCCTGATGGGGAGCCTAGTGTGAAGGGGAATCTAATGGGAAACCCAATGTAAGGGGGAAGACTCCGATGGGGACCCCAATATAAGGGGGGAAGACTCCGATGGGGACCCCGATGTAAGGGGTGAAGACGCCGATGGGAACCCTCCTGGGGAGCCTAGTGTGAAGGGGAATCTAATGGGAAATCAAAAGTAAGGGGGGGGGGCTCTCATGGGGACCCCAATTTAAGGGAGGAGCCATGCTGGAGACCTTGATGTAAGAGGGGGGACTCTGATGGGGACCCCGATGTAAAAAGGGGGACTCTGATGGGGACCCCGATATAAGGGGGGACTCTGATGGGCACCCCGATGTGAGAGGGGAAGAATCTGATAGGGACCCCAATGTAAGGGGGGAAGACTCTGATGGGGACCCCAATGTAAGGGGGAAGACTCCGATGGGGACCCCAATGTAAGAGGGGTAAGACTCCGATGGGAACCCCCGATGTAAGGGGGGGGAAGACTCCTATGGGAACCCTTATGGGGAGCCTAGTGTGAAGGAGAATCTAATTGGAAACCCAATGTAAGTACTTTAAGGGGACCCCAATGTAAGAGGGGAGCTCTGATGGGGACCCGGATGTAAGGGGGGGAGCCTGGTGTGAAGGGGAATCTGATGGGAAACCCAATGTAATGCGGGACAATGATGGGGAACCCGATGTAAGGGTGGACTCTTATGTGAACCCTGATGGGACACTAATGTAAGGGGGGGGGTCAATGATGGAAACCATGTCATAAGGGGGGGGGGGCATTGATGTAAGGGGGTACTCGGGTGGGGACCATGATGTAAGAAGGAATCCTGATGTAAGAGGAAACCCACATGTAAGGGGGAACTCTGATAAGGACCCTGATATATGGATAAGGATATGGGGACCCTGGTGTAAGAGGGGGAGGCTCTGATTTGATATAAAGGGGGCCTTTTCTTTGTTTTACTAAAGTATTTTTCATTTTATTCTTAATCATATAATGGCGATTACAAAAAAAAATCAAGAAAAACATATTAATTCATATACATTTTCATTCATTGATAAAACAGATTTTTTTTCCGGTCTGCAAATATTTGCCCGCTTTAGCAGACTGCCACGTTAACACCTCGGTATCAGGCTGTGACCTTCCAGCATGACAGCGCCAGACGCCAAGGGATATCCTTTTTTCTAAGAGGAAAGTCTCCCCGCTTTGTGATATTCCTCATCTTATAAATTTCATACTCTGTGATAACACGATAATCGCCTGGGTAAGGATAACGTAATCAGATACGCCATCGCTGCAGTCTTTGCCCCTCCGGGGGCTCCGCTCTTTCATTAGAAATATCGTGGGGGGGGGGCCCCAACAGAGACCTCCAACACAGCGATGTCATCCGGCTTTTGATAGGATAATGGCCCTGCGGCAAGCTAGGCTGCCAGGCTCGCGTATATAATGAGAGCCGCCACAGACCTCAGAAGGAACGGTGGTATAAACCAGAGCAATTAAGGGGATGAGCTCTCCTAAAAGAGTTTATAGACATCAGAGAGGAAGGAAGCTGCGGAGATACGAGGTCAAGACTCCTACCTTTTTAAAAGCCATTTTCCTTAGAAAAACTCAGCACCCCGTGCCACTGGTTCAATTCTAATTACTGTTGTAACTTGTTTTGTGAAATCTGCGGGAGGGGGGGGGGGGGGGAATATCTGCATTAACCACTTAAGACCCGGACCAAAATGCAGGTAAAGGACCCGGCCAGTTTTTGCGATTCGGCACTGCGTCGCTTTAACTGACAATTGGGCGGTCGTGCGACGTGGCTCCAAAACAAAATTGGCGTCCTTTTTTCCCCACAAATAGAGCTTTCTTTTGGTGGTATTTGATCACCTCTGCGGTTTTTATTTTTTGCGCTATAAACAAAAATAGAGCGACAAATGCAATATTTTTTCCTTTTTGCTATAATAAATATCCCCCAAAAATAGATAAAAAATACTTTTTTTCCCTCAGTTTAGGCCGATATGTATTCTTCTACCTATCTTTGGTAAAAAGAAATTGCAATAAGCGTTTATCGATTGGTTTGCGCAAAATTTATAGTGTTTACAAAATAGGGGATAGTTTTATTGCATTTTTATTAATAATTTTTTTTTTACTACTAATGGCGGTGATCAGTGATTTTTTTCGTGACTGCGACATTATTTGCGGACACATCAGACAATTTTGACACATTTTTGGGACCATTGTCATTTTCACAGCAAAAAAATGTTATAAAAATGCACTGATTACTGTGAAAATGACAATTGCAGTTTAGGAGTTAACCACTAGGGGGCGCTGAAGGGGTTAAGTGTGACCTCATATGTGTTTCTAACTGTAGGGGGGCGGGGCTGGACGTGTGACATCATTGATTGTGTTTCCCTATATTAGGGAACAGACGATCAATGACAGCGCCACAGTGAAGAACGGGTCCGTGGGTCCCGCGGCCGCGGTCACGGAGCTTCGGAACGGGTCGCCGGCTGGGCACTTAAAGAGAACGTACATGTACGTGCTTGTGCCCAGCCGTGCCATTCTGCCGACGTATATGTGCAGGAGGCGGTCCCTAAGTGGTTAAAGTGCGCAAGTTTAATTTTCAGAGGGATGGAGCACATCAAAAAGATGGTTCAGATGTTTATCTGCATTGTGGCCATATTGCATGTTTGAGAGGCTACATTTGGGTTGACCTTAATGGCAAAGTGCAGGTCAATAGACTTGTGCACAACGGAACAATTAGTTTAGTTTAGTTTCTTTCTCGTCCTGTTGATTCGTAATCATTCGTAATTTTGCTAAACGGGATTTTTCGTGTTCGGATTAATTCGTATTTTCGCAAGCGTAATTTTTCGTTGAAACGAAATGATTCGTATTAATGCAAGCCTTATTTTTAGTTGATTTATAATTCGTACTTTCGGTAGAGTACATTGACAGTGATTGGGGGAGCACTAGTGGGATACCACAAGAGCGCAAACAGGATAAGGAGAGCACAAGTAGGAGAGAAAGAGCATGCAGAGGCAGGAGTGAAGGGAGAGCACAAGCAGGAAGAGAGCACGAGCAGGAGGGAGAGATAGAGAAATTAAGCAGGATAAAAAGAGAGAGTGTGAAAGAGAGAGCGAGAAAAATCAGGGTAGAGGGCGCATGAGCGGGATATGCCTCGTACACACGACCGGTTTTCCTGTCGGGAAAACTGCCATGACAGCTTTTGGCCAGGAAAACTGGCCGTGTATATGCTCCATCGCAGTTTTCCCGACAGGAAAACCACCGGTAAAAAAAGAAAATTTGCGCCGGGATCCCCGCCAGTTTCCCTATGGGAAACACTGGGGTGGAGCATACACACAGCCGGGTTTCCCAACCAAAGCTCTCATGGCAGGAAAACCGGCCGTGTATAAGGATAAAAAGCTACCGAGCAGGTTCTCGGTTTTCCCGGCTGACTTTTTACCACCGGGAAAACCGATCGTGTGTACAAGGCAATAGTGAGTACAAGTGAAGCAGAAGGAAATGCGTAAGCGGAATAGAGAGAGGAAGCGGGTAAGTGGCATAGAGAGAGCAAGCAGGCTAGACAGGAGAGCATGCAAGCAGGATACAGAGAGGAGCGTTCAAGAAAGAAAATGATTGGGTGGGTCAGAAAGAGGCAACTGGGATAAGGTGACCAGGTTTTTTTTAATGAAACATATATTATGGGACATATATTTTTTATTGGCAAATGGTAAACTATTTTGCGCTAGATTCAGATAGCCCGCCATAACTTTCAGATACGCTACGCCGCCGTAACTTAGTGAGGCAGGGGCTGGATTCACAAAGAACCTGCACCCTAAGTTACGGCGGCGTAGCGTAAATCTGCCGGAGTAAGCGCGCCAAATTCAAATTTTGAAGAGGTGGGCGTGTTTTATGTAAATAAAACATGACCCCACGTAAATGACGTCTCTAACGAACGGCGCATGCGCCGTCTGTGAACATATCCCAGTGCGCATGCTCCTTATCACGTCGCAAATAGTCAATGCTTTCGACGTGAACGTAATTTACGCAAAGCCCTATTCGTGAACGACTTACGCAAACGACGCAAAATTCGACACTGTCCCGACGTCCATACTTAACATTGGATACGCCTCATATAGCAGGAATAACCTTACGCCGGAAAAAGCCTTACGAAAACGACGTAAAAAAATCCGCCGGGCGCACGTACGTTTCTGAATCTGCGTATCTTGCTCATTTGCATATTCTACGCCAAAATCAACGGAAGCGCCACCTAGCGGCCAGTCTAAATTTGCACCCTAAGATACGACGGCGTAAGAGACTTACGTCGGTCGTATCTTAGCAATATTCCGGCGTATCTTGCTTTCTGAATACAGAAAATACGCCGGCGCATCCTAGAAGTTACGCGGCGTATCAACAGATAAGCCGACGTAACTTCTTACTGAATCTAGCCCTTTAAACGCATATTTTCATCAAATTATATATGCAGTCAGTGGTGTAGCGTGGGTTGTCAGCGCCCGAGACAAGGCATTAAATCTGCACCCCCCACTAGACTTTTAGCACTCCCTGAGTCCCTTCCACTAGTACAGTAGTACTGACCAACTTGATTCCTACACCCACATACCTGACCAATGCACTAACCTACCTTATCCCTACACTGACCACTACATTGACCTACCCGATTCCTACACTGACCTAACCGATTCCTACACTGACCTAACCGATTCCTACACTGACCTACCTGATTCCTACACTGACCTACCTTATCCCTACACTGACCTACCTGATTCCTAAACTATCCACTACACTAACGTACCTGATTCCTACACTGACCTACCTGATTCCTACACTGACCACTACACTGACCTATCTGATTCCTACACTGACCACTACACTGACCTACCTGACCACTACACTGACCTACCTTATCCCTACACTGACCTACCTGATTCCTAAACTATCCACTACACTAACGTACCTGATTCCTACACTGATCTACCTGATCCCTACACTGACCTACCCATGCACCCGGAGCAAGAGTACCAGATGACCCCCCCCCCCATGCCACTGCGACACAGGGACAAATCCGGGGACAGACTAGCTCTGGGGACAGTGTCCTCAATCTGGGGGCTGTCCCGGAAACCGGGGATGTCTGGTCATCCTAAACTGGGATAGAGAACAAGTGAGCAAAATAGATAAAGCAAGCAGGATAGAGAAAGCGAGCAGGATCAGGAAAACAAGTGAGAGATAGAGATGCTTCCCTGTTACTAGGGTTGTCCCGATACCACTTTTTTAGGACTGAGTACAAGTACCGATACTTTTTTTCCCAAGTACTCGCCGATACCGAATACCGATACTTTTTTTTAAATGTGTCCCCAAATGCAGCCATGTCCCCCCACAAATGCAGCCATGTCTCCCCCTACAGATGCAGCCATGTCTCCCCCCATATCCAGCCATGTCTCCCCCCATATCCAGCCATGTCCCCCCCCATATCCAGCCATGTCCCCCCCATGCAGCCATGTCCCCCCATATGCAGCCATGTCTCCCCCCATATCCAGCCATGTCCCCCATATGCAGCCATGTCTCCCCCCCCCCATATGCAGCCACGTCTCCCCCCATGCAGCCATGTCCCCCATATGCAGCCATGTCTCCCCCCATATCCAGCCATGTCCCCCCATATGCAGCCATGTCTCCCCCCCATATCCAGCCATGTCCCCCCATATGCAGCCATGTCTCCCCCCCATATCCAGCCATGTCCCCCATATGCAGCCATGTCTCCCCCCATATCCAGCCATGTCCCCCATATGCAGCCATGTCTCCCCCCATATCCAGCTATGTCCCCCCCTATGCAGCCATGTCCCCCCCTATGCAGCCATGTCCCCCCCATATCCAGCCATGTCTCCCCCCGCGCTGCGTATAGACACTCCCCCTTGCTCGGGATTGGACAGTTCACCCGAGCAAGGGGGAATGTCTATACGCGGCGCGAATCATTACAGCTATTCAAATGAAAGCTGTAATGTTCCCCACGCGTATTAACCAGTCGGCGGCAGCGGGGGATGTGGCTTAACGGCGGCGGGGAGGGGAGTATTCTATTTCGGTATCGGGGGTATTTGCGGGAGTACGAGTACTCCCGCAAATACTCGGAAACGGTCCCGATACCGATACTAGTATCGGTATCGGGACAACCCTACCTGTTACCCCTCTGCTGTCTCCTGACTCCTGTGTGTGCATGGTACTGCTGTGGTTTTCATTCCTATTGGATTCTGTTATGAATACTCTGGAGCTATAAGGCAGTGAATGTTGCCAAGTATGAGGACAGACAGCTGACAAGGAAGGAACTGTCAAATCTCAGGGGGCTCTTGGCTATCTCTCGGCTCCCAAAGACACCCTCAGATGAAGTCAAACGAAATCTTCATTCTGCATAAGTAATCCTGTATAAATTATGATAAACATGGAAGAAATGTGCAAACTTGCACTCTCCCACTCATGAGTTGGCTCTTTGGAGAGCTGCCAAACATTTTATCTTTCGGTTGAGTCCGTGGCCTGATTTACCTTTGTGCTAATGAAGCGCCAAAACATTCGTACGATGCTCAGTGACTGCGAAGCGATTCCCGGCCAACAGCATGTGACTATTTACATGCGAGCTCAGCTGTAGGCATTCACTAAACAAGTACTTATTCAACATTATTAATTAATTTGATTTGACACGCGGATTAAAATTTACACCTGTGTTCCAACAGCCCTGTCCGCCCGCCAAAGAAATTGCTTACGCTTCTTTCCTTGAGCAAATATCTCTTTTTCCTTCCAGGCAGTTTTTTTTTTGTGTGCCAAGACAGCCGATACACAAGATCTTGTGTAGGTTTGTTGTCTTTGGAAAGCACTTGCGGCTCGCGCTTCTGATAAAATGCAAAATGTTATTCTAACGAGCAGGATTGTTTTGGAAGAAAAGGAAATTGGGCAAGTGAAGCTTTGCCTATATTCACTGGAAGATAAATGAAAGAATAATAGTTTTATTTCACACATATATACTGTGTGTGTGTCAGCGGCGGCCCGTCTATAGAGGGCGCTGGAGCGCCGCCCCCTCTGGCTCCGCACCGCCACTGAAAATAACATACATTCATGCATTGCATGAATGTATGTTATTATTGCCAGCTGCCGCTAGTCTATTCAAGGTGGCTGGACATTGAGCGCCGACCAGCTGAATAACGGCAGCTGGTTGGCTGTGCGGAAGTGCCTATCAGGGCCAGCGGCTCTCCCGCATGTCTTATCCAGGGAACGTACGGGGTGCGTTCCTTGGATAAGACTGACGGCCGTCTCAGCCAATCAGGTTCGCCGATTCTGGTTATCGGTAACCTGATTGGCTGAAGCGTCACCAAGGCGGGAGAAGAAGACATTGAGGGACGTCGAAGGATTAAGGTAAGTGCATTTTACAGGGCACAGCAGCGACAATGGGCACAGAGGCGACAAAGGGCACAGAGGCGACAATGGGCACAGTAGTGACAATGGGCACAGTGGCAACAATTAAAGGGCACAGTATCATGCACAGTGGCAACAATGGGCACAGTAGTGACAATGGGCACAGTCTCTGTGGGTCTCTGGGGCCCCAAGGAACCCTTTCCTTATTCAAAATTATGTTAGGATGATGGTACTTTAAGGTTATGTTAATTTTTCTTTACTGAGAGGTCTTCATATAAATCACAATGGGCACAGTGGCATCAATGGGCACAGTAGTGACAATGGGCACAGTGGCAACAATTAAAAGGGCACAGTGGTGACAATTGGCACAGTGGCGACAATTAAGGGACATAGTGGTGACAATTGGCACAGTGGGGACAATTGAGGGGCACAGTGGCTGCGTTTGATGGCATGGCACAATGGTGACAATTGATGGCACAGTGGCTGTGTTTGATGGCATGGCACAGCGACTGCATTTGATGGCATGGCACAGTGGCATGGCACAGTGACTGCATTTGATGGCATGGCACAGCGGCTGCGTTTGATGGCATGGCATAGCGGCTGCGTTTGATGGCATGGCACAGTGGCTGCGTTTGATGGCATGGCACAGTGGCTGCGTTTGATGGCATGGCACAGCCACTGCGCTTGATGGCATGGCACAGCAGCTGCGTTTGATGGCATGGCACAGTGACATTAGAAATCCCGTTCCAAGCACTGCGCCGAGCTCTAACGCTCTGTCTCTCTCTCTCTCTCCGAAGATTTGATTAGCATCAGCAACATATATTTACTATCCCTGGCAGTTTGAGTGCAACACGGCTAGATGTTCCAGAGGTAGTTCCTGGCTGTAGTTCAGGAACATTCGTCACCTCGGTCTCCTCTCCAGGCAGGGCACAAGCCTGATCCCAGCTACATGGCAGTCTACACTCCTCTGGCTCTGGTGAAGCAATTCATCATTGACCGCCCAGGGATATCCATTCTCCAGAAACACTCATGTTTTCTAAAGAACAGAAATTTCCCAAGTGTCAGATTTCATTTTTTTCCTGTTTTAGGCTAAAATTAACCTCTTCATGTGTTTTTTTTTTTTTTTTTATGAATGATGGAGAGATCACTGGGCCAAGGGGTAGGCATTAAATGGAACTTAACCACTTCAATACCGGGCACTTTCACCCCCTTCTTGCCCAGGCCAATTTTCAGCTTACAGCGCTGATGCACTTTGAATGACAATTGACACATTTTTATCATTTTTTTTGAGACCGTTAGATAGGGTTGTCCCGATACCATTTTTCAGGACCGAGTACAAGTACCGATACTTTTTTTTATTTACTCGCCGATACCGAATACCGATACTTTTTTTTAAATGTGTCCCCAAATGCAGCCATGTCCCTGCACAAATGCAGCCATGTCCCCCCCCAAATGCAGACATGTCCCCCCCCAAATGCAGCCATGTCCCCCCATATGCAGCCATGTCCCCCCCAAATGCAGCCATGTCCCCGCCCCCAAATGCAGCCATGTCCCCCATATATGCAGCCATGTCCCCCACATATATGCAGCCATGTCCCCCCCATATGCAGCCATGTCCCCCCCATATGCAGCCATGTCCCCCCCATATGCAGCCATGTCCCCCACATATATGCAGCCATGTCCCCCACATATATGCAGCCATGTCCCCCACATATATGCAGCCATGTCCCCCACATATATGCAGCCATGTCCCCCCCCCAAATGCAGCCATGTCCCCCCCCCAAATGCAGCCATGACCCCCCCCCCCCCAAATGCAGCCATGTCCCCCCCATATGCAGCCATGTCCCCCCCATATGCAGCCATGTCCCCCCTATATGCAGCCATGTCCCACATATATGCAGCCATGTCCCCCACATATATGCAGCCATGTCCCCCCACATATATGCAGCCATGTCCCCCACAACCCCTTTAAATCTCTCGGTAGAAAAACAATGATTTACCATGTATGACAACCACTGCAGTGTCATCAAGACAAACTCGTGTCCAGAGCCGTAGATTGTAATCTGAATCGGTTTTCATTTTGTTTTTCAGGACCAAAATTATATTGATTTTAATTTTTTCATATGAACTTCCATGTTACCTGTTTATTATAAAAAAAAAAAAAATTACTTTGCCTGTAGTTCTCCTTTACATTCTATAGAAATGACTACAAGCAGCATTTTTATACCCCCCCATCTCCTCCTCCCATTGATTAAAGATCTACATTAATTAGTACTCCATGCTTGTGGGAATTACCGTATGTCGATGGATGGCAACATTATTGGAAAATTCCTGCAGACAGATCTAGTCTCAGTATGGTGAAAGCAAGTGAAGCATGTCCCCAAACATATGCAGCCATGTCCCCCATACCTAATGATGATGATGCCGCCGCCGCCGCGTTAATCACTGTGCGGCGAACATTACAGGCAGCTTTCGTTTGAATAGCTGTTTTCCCTGCCACGCCGTGTAAAGGACACTCCCCCTTGCTCGGGATTGGACAGATCCGTCCAAGGGGGAGTGTCTATACACGGCGCGGCGGGCAAAACAGCTATTCAAACTAAAGGTGCCTGTAATGTTCGTCGCATGGTGATTAACGCGGCAGCGGCGGATTTGCGATATACGGCGGCGCCGGCGGGGGGGGGGGGGGGAGCGCGTATTCTATTTAGGCATCGGGGGTATTTGCGGGAGTACAAGTACTCCCGCAAATACTCTGTATCGGTCCCGATACCGATACTGGTATCGGTATCGGGACAACCCTACCGATAGAGCTTTCTTTTGGTGGTATTTAATCACCGCTGGATTTTCAATTTTTTTGCTGCCCCAAGCTCTGCACAAGCACACTGGGTGCCATTGGTGGCATTGTGGTGGCAGCTTTCAGGGGGGTCTCATTGTCCAGCCAGCACAGAGATGTAAGGATGGTGATGATGGGGAAGTAGATCTGCAGCAGTGACTCATGAGGAGGAGGCAGCAGCCATACACACTCACACTGCACACGCACTGCACTTAGGGTGACCACATTTCCATACTGCCATTCAGGGACACACCGCCTCTCTCACCTTCCCCAAAAAAAGATGAGGGGGGGGGGCAGGGGGAAATGTAGTTTTGGGGTTGATGGGAAATTTGGCGGCGGGTTATTTGTCAGGTGAATGTGCCACTTGCCACCAGATGCAGTGCCGCTTGCCACCCATAGTCTGTCACCAGATGCAGTGCTGCTTGCCACCCATAGTCTGTCACCAGATGCAGTGCTGCTGTCACTTCTTCTGCATGAGCCGCATGCGTAGAAGGAAAGAAGTGGTGTCACTATCTGGAGAGTGAAGATCACACCAGTCCCTGCTCCTTGCTGGAGAAGGAGAAGGTGCCGAGGCGGGTGGGGACAGCAGTGCTGCACTAGGCGCAGGCCTCGCTCCTGGTCTCACTGTCTGAGAGTAAATTGTCACTGGTTGCAAGATGCCAGGCAGCGCCGGCCCTAGAAACCAGTTCCGGAAATTTAGTTATTAGTTAGTAGGGGGTGGTGGTTTCCTCTATTTCATTCCGGGACACTGTATTGTCCCAGAATGAAGGTGCCCGGGACCCGGGACAGACATGTCAATTGCGGGACAGTCCCTGGGAATCCGGGACACGTGGGCACCCTAACTGCACTCCACCAACGTGCACAGCCCAGCACTGCAAGAGATTTTTTATTTTTGTTTTAACATTTCACCTTCTGCTAAAACTTTTGTGAATCAGTACTGCTTGGACCTTGAAGAAGGGGACACACCCCGAAAGCTCGTCCATGAAAAATTATATGTTAGTGCAAATAAAAAAAAAGTACCACAAACAGTACTCAATTTTCTCAATTTTTTTGCTAAACAAATGAAGAAAGTCAGAAATGTTTTGAAAAAAAATATGTTTTTCTTTGTTTCTGTTATAAAATTTTGAAAATAAGTAATTTTTCTCCTTCACTGATGTGCGCTGATGAGGCTACACTGGCGAGCACTGATAGACCACACTGACAAGGAGACACTAATATGCAGCACTGATGGGCATAAATAGGTACTGATAAGCGGCACTAATGAGGAGGCACTGATGTGCACTGACAGGCATCACTGATGGGCACTAATTGGCATCACTGATCATTGTGAGGAAGGCAGGTTATCGTCTCTCCTCTCGCGTTGTCAGTGTGAGGAGAGGAATGCCGATAACAGTCACTTCCTATTTACACTGATCAACTGTGATTGGACACAGGCTCTTTACCATGTAATCAGCTATGTCATAGGCTCTTTACCGTGATCAGTGATGCGCTGTCTCCAAGGGACACACCGCACCTCGGATCGCCGCGCTGCACACCCCTGGGGGGCGAGCATGAGCAGCCTGTTCTGAAGGACGTCATATGACATCCGGTAATATAAGGAAAGCCACCGCCTGGCCGTCAATTTGCTATAGGCTGAGTGGGATAGGGGTTAAAGCAGAACTTCACTCTCTCAATCACCAATGACTATTTTGAATCTTTATGCTCCTAGCATTAGTAAATAGATAGGGAAGTATATCATATTTACTCTGTTTTCTTGCATTTCTTTAGTTACTTCTTAGACCCCATACACATAGATTTTTGTCTTCAGGACCAGTGGCGGCTGGTGCTCCAAATTTTTTGGGGGGCGCAAACAAACAAAATAAAAACAAAACAAAAACAAATTGCATCCTCACTGTGCCCATCAATTGCCACCACTGTGCCCATCAAACGCAGCCACTGTGCCATAAAATTGTCGCCACTGTGCCATGCCATCAAACGCAGCCATTGTACCATCAATTGTCGCCACTGTGCCATGCCATTGTCGTCACTGTGCCATGCCAAACGCAGCCACTGCGCCATAAATTGTCGCCACTGTGCCATGCCAAACGCAGCCACTGTGCCATGCCATTGTCGCCACTGTGCCCATCAATTGTTGCCACTGTGCCCATCAATTGTTGCCACTGTGCCCATCAATTGTTGCCACTGTGCCCATCAATTGTTGCCACTGTGCCATGCCAAACGCAGCCACTGTGCCCATCAATTGTCACCACTGTGCCATGCCAAACGCAGCCACTGTGCCCATCAATTGTCACCACTTTGCCATGCCAAACGCAGCCACTGTGCCATGCCATTGTTGCCACTGAGCCCATCAATTGCCGCCAGATTGCAATCAAAAAAAAGTGGGGGGGGGGGGGGCAGCTAACTTTCACATGACTTTTTTATTTTAGATGAATCTCTAATGCCTTGTACACACGATCGGTTTTCCCAGCGGTAAAAAGTCCACCGGGATAACCCGAGAACCTGCTCGGTAGCTTTTTATCCCCCACACACGGCCGGTTTTCCCGAAAGGAGAACTGCCATGAGAGCTTTGGTCGGGAAACCCAGCCCTGTGTATGCTCCACCGCAGGTTTTCCTCATGGGGAAACTGACGACTTAAAAACCACAGTGGAACCCTGGGGGGAGGGGGGGGGGGGAATGTTCTCTTTTTTCCCGCCGGATTCCCGGTGGTTTTCCTGTCGGGAAAACTGCGATGGAGCATACACACGGCCGGGATTCCTTGCCAAAAGCTCTCATGGCAGTTTTCCTGCCAGGGGAACCGGTCGCGTGTACGAGGCATAACAAAGAATATTTTCTGTCCCCCCCCCCCCCTCTCATTGACGAAAACTGGTTGTAATCAAAAACCTAATTCACACATACTGTAGGAGTCTCCCCAGATTCTCCTCTGGGCGGTACAGATTTGTCTTCATCTCCGCTCCAATTAATCTTCATCTCACAGCTGGACACCAGATACCAATTAGGGAACCGTGAACATACGAATTGCGGCATGCTAATAACCCCCCAGTAGTCCTTATCATTGTGTGAAGTTTCTGGTAGAGTTAGCGATGTTCTGCCTGTTCTAGCTTCTCCGTCTCATACCAGGGGGGAAAACAGAGGCATCAGATGCTGCGGGTCCATTACTAGCCCTAAATCATAGATACTTGCTTTTTTCCCTCCCAGGCTTTCGTGATTGAATCATTTAAATACCAAGACTGATATATAAAAAAAATAGTCATATCTAACGTTGCCAACTTGTGCAAAATTTTGCAACTTTTTTTTTTTTTTTTTAGTGCTCTGGATAACTCCATGCCCAAGGTAGTGCTGGAAAATAATGGTGGCCACACAAAATATTGACACTTTGAGCCCAATTTGGACATTTTCACTTAGGGGTGTACTCACTTTTGTTGCCAGCGGTTTAGACATTAAAGTGGAGGTTCACCCTATAAAAAAAAATTTAACACTGCATCCAGCACCGTGCTGCATATAAAATGTCACTGACCTTTATTTTTTTTCCCCCGTAGATATCGTTTAGCCGTGGAATTCACCTGGGCTTCCGGGTAGGGAATCCCGCGGGAGTGGGCGTTCCTATTGACATGCCAATCAATTGGCATGCTAAACGACGGCGCACACAGTGCGTCACGACTTCCCGAAGGAAGCTCGGCTCGGCTCTATTCGGCGCCTGGCTGTGTGTTGAGTTATTTTGTGGGGACAGCAAATTGACGCTGTTATACAAGCTGTACACTCACTACACAACATTGTAGCAAAGTGTCATTTCTTCAGTGTTGTCACATGAAAAAATAGAAGAAAATATTTACACAAATGTGAGGGGTGTACTCACTTTTGTGACTATATATATATATATATATATATATATATATATATATATATATATATATATATATATATATATACACACACACACACACCATCAAACACTGATTTGGGTTATTTTCACCAAAGAAATGTAGCAGAATACAGTTTGGCCTTTAAAAATGCACTGGTTACTGTGAAAATGACACTGGCAGTGAAGGGGTTAACCACTAGGTGGCACTGTAGGGGTTAAGTGTTCCCTATTGAGTGTTTCTTACTGTAGGGGAGGTGGGCTGTGTGTCACATGACACTGATCTCCGCCCTGAGTACACAGAGCGGAGATCAGTGTCATTGTCACTAGGCAAAGGGGGGAGATGCTTGTTTACACAAGCATCTCCCCGCTCTATACCTCCGTGAGAAGGTCGCAGGGATCCCCCCGCGGTCCGTCTCACGGGGGAAGGTGGCAGGGTCGCGAGCGCGCTCAAGACCACACGGCAGGCATTTAAAGGGCCACGTACAGGTACGCGATTATGCCTGTTCGTGCCATTCTGCCAACGTATATCTACATAGGCCTGTCCTTAAGAGGCTAAAGAAAAACTAAAAAGGCAAAAAAAAATTTTTTTTCCCCATTTAGGCTAAAGTAAGTGTAGCGCCTGGGTACTTTCTAGTACCGATCTTAATTAAATTTAGAGGGAGATCAGAGTGTAGTTAAACTCTGATCCAACTTGTTATGTGTAAAACAGGGTCTCTGTCTCAGCTTGGCTGTGCTGTGGGTTTATTCTGTTGCACTGGGGTGTTCTTCCAACCCCGGTGCTGCAGGTGGCAGCAGTGGAGTCAAGGTTTGGGTGCTCTTTCCATCTGTGTACCATTGGGAAGATTTCTTTTCACTTCCTGTCCTATAATCAAAACAGGAAATGAGATGAAACCCTTTGAAAGCTAGTTGTCACCAGGAATATTGTCCTTAATGGAAGATTTTTTCCATTCTCCACTTTTCATGATAACGGTCACCAGGACTAATGGGGAGGGGGGGTGAATCTCTCTAACGAGGGCACAGACAGCAATAAAAACCTGACAGAGGTTCTACTCCTTCACAATATATAACACTGTCTCTGAAACCTTCTCTTATAACCACAGCACATGATTTGTGCGTTGGGAGAGCATTCCAAGTTAATGGCACCACACGCGTGACCATTCTTTGTGACAACGCCTGATAAAATACTCATTATACCACATAGTAAAAGCATGTTCCTGCAACACATATATGTGGAGAGGGATATGATTTTTTATTTTAAAAAAGATCAAATCGAATAACATTACTCCATGATAGAACACACTACAAACCACGTACGAATAAAGAAGGAACATTTTTCCAAACCTGTCTGAACATTTTCTCTTTGATTTGAACTTGAAAAGATCATTTAAAAAAAGAAGATCAAACAATACCCAGGCATACCTCGCCTTTTGGCAGAGACAAACAGAACGTCGATCGTGCAGAATGAAAGAACGGCACCATGAAGGCGACCTTTCCTTTGCTGCTATTTACAGAAACTGCTGCCAAGTATGAACTAGTCAACAAAGGACCATTCAGTGCTGTGCATGGCGGCAATGAGCAACATGCAGCAATGGATACAATTGCTCCTTTTCAATCATCCAGACAGCAACGTACCCGGTCTGCAGGTGCCATATACATGCCATGTGAGTCACTGCCTTAAAGTGGTTGTAAACTCTTCCATATACCCATGGCCGTCTTTAAGGCAGGGCAAAAGGGACAGGTGACCTGGGCCCTGTCATTGTTGTGGGGCCCAAAGCAGCTGCCTCATATTTGCCAACTACCCCAGTTTAAATTCCCTTGTCCATTACTGTGCCCTGATATCTCAGTGAGAAGTGCTGCTATGAATGCTGCCCAGCTCTGACCTATTGTTGTGTACAGATGACTCACCTGCAGACCCTGTGTTTACATGTAAATAACGGTCATTCATATGTAAACAACAGGAGCATTCATATGTAAATAGCGGTGGGATTCATATGTAAACAGAAGGGGAGGCAAACCTAGGACGTAACAGGAGGGGAGGCAACTCTAGGACGTAACAGGAGGGGAGGCAACTCTAGGACGTAACAGGAGGGGAGGCAACTCTAGGATGTAACAGGAGGGGAGGCAACTCTAGGATGTAACAGGAGGGGAGGCAACTCTAGGACGTAACAGGAGGGGAGGCAACTCTAGGACGTAACAGGAGGGGAGGCAACTCTAGGACGTAACAGGAGGGGAGGCAACTCTAGGACGTAACAGGAGGGGAGGCAACTCTGATGGGCATTGTTGAATATAAGGGGAAACTCTTTTTGGCACTCCTGGATTTTGTAAGCAGGGACTCTTCTGGGCACTCCAGAGTAGGGCTGGGGAAAAAAAATCGATTTGATTTGGTAGGTCAAATTGATTCATATTTTCAAAAAAATCGATTTGTTTGATTTTTTCCCCCCCGGGACTGGCGCTGACACCGCGCCGGTCCTAATGAGCTGCGGGCGGGAGTTTTTAGGCGAGGCCGCAGCTTTGGCCTAGTCCGCGACGACGGTCGAAAATCTATCTGACCTACCAACTCGATTTTTAAATCAAATTGATTTTTTAGGACCGGCGCGGTGTCCATAAAAAAAAAAAACGTAAATCAAGTTTTTTTTATAAAAAAATAAATAAAAATCGCAGATTTTTTTTAGGGGGAAAAAAAAATCGCCCAGCTCTACTCCAGAGTTAAAGGGGGCTCTGCTGAGCACTCCTGAATGTAATTAGGGACTTATAGCTAGATTCAGAGAGACTTAGGCTGGCGTATCAGTAGTTGCCAGCCTAAGTCTGAATGTGCGCCGGCGCTAATTTAAGCATATTCTGGTAACCAGATACGCTTAAATTAGGCTCAGATACGAGCGGCGTAAGTGTCTTACACCCTCGTATCCGAAAGTGTAATTTTTAGGCTGACCGCTAGGTGGCGCTTCCATTGCGGTTGGCGTAGAATATGTAAATCAGTAGATACGCCTATTCACGAACGTACGCCCGGCCGACGCAGTACAGATACGCAGTTTACGTAACGCATTAGCAGGCCTAAAGTTATTCCATCAAATAGATGGAATAGTAATGTTAAATATGGCCGCCGTTCCGTGGAAATTTGAAAATTTTACGTCGAATAGGGATTTACGTCGTTTACGTCCACGTCGAAATCAATAGGCCCGTGCGGCGGACTTAGCCGCAATGCACACTGGGAAATGTAGGCGCATGCGCAGTTAAAAAAAAACGTCAATCACGTCAGGTCAAAGCATATTAACATAAAACACGCCCCCTCAGCCTATTTTGAATTAGGCGCCCTTACGCCCGCCCGCTTTAGGCTATGCCGCCGTAACTTAGCAGGCAAGTACATTGTGAATCATGTACTTGCCTCGCTAACTTACGGCGGCGTAGCCTAAATGCCATAAGCTACGCCGCAAGTATGCGCTCGCCATCCTGAATCTAGCTATACGGCTACATTCACATCTACATGTTCCTGGAACTTGCGTTTTCATTAATGGCACCCCAAATGCGGCAAGGAAGCACGTGTTTTGTCGCAGACAAAAACGCAAATATTTTGGCAAAACGTGCTGTAGAAAAAACGCAAACCGGAATGTGGCAAAAGCTCCAAGAACTACTTTGCACAATGAAATCAATGTCCTGTCCTATGCGTGTCGCACAAAAAAAAAACGCACTTTTCATACAACTATGTGTATGGGGCCTTATTAATTAATTACATTTTTCTATGCATATTTATAAAAATGTATTTATTTTTGTGCAGTGAATTGTAAATTTATACATTTTGGCCCTCATAAAGTTTGGAGACCCCTGCTGCAGAGCATTGCAATCACACCTGGGCGTTTTTGAGTCTGCATCAAATTGGCCACCATAAAAAAAAAAAAAAAGTCCATTCTTCTCGGAGACACTTTGATACATGAGGTTGAACAAGACATTGTTTTCGCAGATAGCGGGCATTTCATTGCTGGCCTCGTTACAGACACAAAACATTGTTCACTGTCAGTGTACGGAGCTCTGCTCTATTTATAAGGAGGAGACGAGGCCTCGCAGGACCTCAGAGCAAAAAAACACAACAGGATGAGAGAATCCTTTTATGGTTCAAGGAGACTCTTTCCAGGTAACGTGTTATTAATAATTCTCCTAGGAGAGCGGAGGACGCTACAGGGGGGGGGGGGGACACTTCCTGGAAATGGAATGTGGGTTACAGGAAGACAATGAGGACGCCGGAATTAAATTGCTGTGTAAACCCCCCAAAAAAAAAATCAGTATGTTCCTGTAATACCGCCTTCATTACCCGATCATTTTTCAATGCTTTTTAACCACGCTGCGAATCTGCCGCAGAGGCCACCATTATCGTAAACCGGACCGCTCGCTGCTGCCATAACCGAGATATCCATCTTTAAGGCTGAATTCACACCTATGCATTTTTTGTGCATTTTGCAGGATTTATCATGGTTCCCTATGGAACACGTTCTGTAGTGCAAATCTACAAAATGCAAAAAGCACTAAAAATGCCCTAGGTGTGAATCCAGCCTAAAGTGCCGACGTATATGTACAGTGGGCGGTCCGGAAGTGGGTAAGGCCCGATTCACACCTATGCAGGTTGCAGTTTGCAGATTCCAGGTGCATTTTGCGTTTTTTTCAATACACGCTTTTTATCCATTGAAGTCTATGGAACCAAAAAAACTGAAAAAAAATCCCTGGCCCTTTCCATAAAAACGCACAGATGTGAACTACATTCATAGGAGACCATGGTAAATGGACTGTAGTGTATTTCTGCAAAACTGAAAACACACAAAAAAAAAAAAAAAAAAAATGCATAGGTGTGAACCAGGCCTGATTGACAATTACGCTGTCATGCAACACTGTATCCTATGCAGTGTTGCCTGCAATGATCAGAATACAAAAAATTCCATATAGCAGGCATTTAAAGTGTAACAGTTCTGTTAACTTAAAGCGGAGCTCCACCCTAAAGTGGAACTCGCGCTGATCGGAACCCTCCCCCCCTCCGGTGTCACATTTGACACCTTTCAGGGGGGAGGGGGGTGCAGATACCTGTCTAAAGACAGGTATTTGCACCCACTTCCGGCCCAGCATTCACGGGCAAAAGACGGGCATTGCATCACATCCCATCACCCCCCCGTTGTGTGCTGGGAACACTCCGCTCCCAGCACACAGCGGGAGCCAATCGGCGGGCACAGAGCGACTCGCGCATGCGCCATAGGGAACCAGGCAGTGAAGCCGGAGCGCTTCACTTCCTGGTTCCCTCACAGTGGATGGCGGGGGGGGCAGCAGAGTGACGAGCGATCGCTCGTCCTCTGCTGCGCACGGCGCTGGACTCCAGGACAGGTAAGTGTCCTAATATTAAAAGTCAGCAGCTGCAGTATTTGTAGCTGCTGGCTTTTAATTATTTTTTTTGGCCGCACATCCGCTTTAAGACCAACAAAAATAAATAAAAAAAATAATACGCTCTATACATTGCTTAGGTTTTAGAAAACTTTGTTTTTGTTGCAAATTCTTACCTTTTCCACTCTGAAGATGTTGGTTATGTCTTTTCTCAACCTTGATTCCTGAATGGGAGGTTCTGCCCTCATTGTTCCCACCTGGAGCAATCTGCAGGGTCTGTAATCCTTAACCACTTCAGCCCCGGAAGAATTTACCAGAGCATTTTTTTTTTTTGCGATTCGGCACTGCGTCACTTTAACTGACAATTGCGCGGTCGTGCAATGTTTCACCCAAACAAAATTTACGCCCTTTTTTCCCCACAAATAGAGCTTTCTTTTGGTGGTATTTGATCACCTCTGCAGTTTTTATTTTTTGCGCTATAAACAAAAAAAGACCAATTGTTTTTTTTTTAAAAATGCTATTTTCTTTGCTATAATAAATAACCCCCAAAAATATATAAAAAAATTAATTTTTTCCCCTCTAGCGTTTTATAGCTTCAGGCTTTAGGCTACAAAACGCTCAGGTGTGAATGCAGCCTAAATGTCACTGGCGGGGGATCACTGAAGGGGTTAAACACTAGGGGGGGGCGATCAAGGGGTTTAGTGTGTTCCCCCAGTGTTCTAACTGTAGGGGGGGGATGGGCTCACTAGGACATGACAGAGATCACTGCTCCCGATGACAGGGAACAGTAGATCCATGTCATGTCACTAGGCAGAACAGGGAAATGCCTTTACATCGAATCGTCCGCGGGACCCGCAGACACGTGCCGTGGCGTGCGCGCCCACTAGCCTTCAATGACGGAGGGACGTACGGGTACGCCCATTTGCGCACATGCTAAGCACCAAGGGAGATTGTAATTGTCAGATTCTGCCTCGCTATTACGGGGCGGGTTGTGGGTGTTTTGAAACCTTTTGTGTGTATTTTAACCCGCCCTTAGACACAGCTAAAAAAAACGCCATGTAACACACTCAAGCCGCCGTTCAACAGACAGAAAACACGCCGTTCAATACAGCCGAAACCCGCCGCGCAACAGAATCTGACACTTTCATTCTCTCTCGGCGGTTAGCAGATTGTCAGATACTGCCTCCAACGATCTGCGCATGCACTGTGTTGACGTCATGCCAGCGGATCAACATATCAGCCGGAGTGACGCTGCGTACTGCGCATGTGCAGACCCTTTTTTTCGACGGAGGGCATTTCTCAATAGACCGCTGGCTTGGGAGCGAGCCCGCACGAGTGCCCCATTAGCAGTTTGCTATGGGGGCACTCGGCAGGGGGGGGGGGGAAGCAGCCTCAGGCGGGGACCCGAGAAGAGGAGGATTGGGGCTGCTCTGTGCAAAACCATTACACAGAGCAGGTAAGTTAACATGATTGTTATTTTAATTAAAAAAATGAGCCTTTAAAATCACTTTAGATTGGATGCATCTTGCTTTTGAATCTATAATCTCAGAGAGAGATTGGAGACTGAGGAAATTATTCCTTCTGCCTGCAGCATACTGATGGCATTATCTCAGCCTCAGTTTTTTTTTTTTATGTTTATGCTGTTGCTGTATTTAAAATTAAATGGAAAAAAATAATACAAATTTGAATCCGCCTGATGACACAGCCCAGCCATTTTTCCATCCGCAACTGAAATATTGGTTGTGGTGAGACGGAGCTGAAGGTGGCAAAAAGCCGTGAATGTCCCTTTCTGAGCGTTGTTTCTCTTTGTGTCGGTCGGCGTGGCGCTCTCATTTCACAGTGAATTGATCTTCCTCCTGGCATGAAAGCTCCGCGTCCAGATCCTTTCTTCCATCACTCAGCTGCACTTTGCTGCCTCTTATGTTTGCTCTTCTATTTTTACATCTGATACGGAGGTCAGCCTGCGCTCAGGACTCCGAGCTCAGCCTACCGATAAGAGGACGAGCCCGACAACCCCAAACCAGCGGCTGAACCGACCGGGATGAAGGGACAATCAGGGATAGTAAAGGGAACCTGTCTTCAGATATATATAAATATATAAAAGTCTTTTTAACCACTTAAAGGGGTTGTAAAGGTAATTTCCCCCCCCCCCTAAATATCTTCCTTTCCCTTAGTGCAGTCCTCCTTCACTTACCTCATCTTTCCATTTTGCTTTTAAATGTCCTTATTTCTTCTGAGAAATCCTCACTTCCTGTTCTTCTGTCTGTAACTCCACACAGTAATGCCAGGCTTTCTCCCTGGTGTGGAGTGTCGTGCTCGCCCCCTCCCTTGGACTGCAGGAGAGTCAGGACGCCCACCAACACACAGCTCCTTTCTCTATCTGCAACGTAGAGAGCGTCCAGACTCTCCTGTAGTCCAAGGGGAAAAAAAACACTTTTTTTTAATAAAAAAAAAAAAGACAACAGTAAATTTAGCCCAAGTTTTTTTTTTTTATAATGTGAAAGACGATGTTACAACGAGTAAATTGATACCCAACATAATTTTATATATTTTGGGGGATATTTATTATAGCAAAAAGTAAAAAATATTGCATTTGTTTCAAAATTGTCGCTCTATTTTTGTTTATAGCGCAAAAAATATAAACCGCAGAGGTGATCAAATACCACCAAATGAAAGCTCTATTTGTGGGAAAAAAAGAACGGCAATTTTGTTTGGGAGCCACGTCGCACGGCCGCGCAATTGTCAGTTAAAGCGACGCAGTGCCGAATCGCAAAAACTGTCCGGGTCCTTTACCTGCCTAAAGGTCCGGGTCTTAAGTGGTTAAAAAAAAACAAAAAAAAACACATTGGCCCGGATTCACATAAATATTTATGCCGGCGTAGCGTATCTTTTTTACGCTACACCGACGCAGCACAGAGAGGCAAGCACTGGATTCACAAAGCCAGTGCTGCCAAATCTGTGCTGGGTTTCTTAGGCGCAAGTCGTCGTAAGTGGAAGTGGGCGTGAGCCATGCTAATGAGGCGTGACCCCATGCAAATGATGGGCCGAGCGCCAGATAGATACGAATAACGAACGGCGCATGCGCCGCCCCTTGGACGCATTCCCAGTGCGCATGCTTAGAATAATGTCGGAACGAATGCCTAAGGCCTTGTACACACGAGGAGACATGTCCGCTGAAAGCGGTCCGCGGACCGTTTTCATCCGACATGTCTGCTGGGAGCTTTTGGTCTGATGTGTGTACACACCATCAGACCAAAATCCCCGTGGACAGAGAACGCGGTGACGTAGAAGACACCGACGTTCTCTAACACGGAAGTTCAATGCTTCCATGCATGCGTCGAATCAATTCGACGCATGCGCGGGATTTCGGGATTATACGTCATAACCAGTGGACATGTCCGATGAGTCGTACTAACCATCGGACATGTTTCCAGCGGACAAGTTTCTTAGCATGCTAAGAAACTTTTGTCCGCTGGAAACCTGTCCGCTAGGCCGGAAAACTGTCCGCTAGGCCCTACACACGACAAAACATGTCCAATGAAACTGGTCCGTGGACCAGTTTCAGCGGACATGTTCGGTCGTGTGTACGGGGCCTAAGATACGACGGATCACTGCCTACAGCGTGAACGTAACCTACGCCCAGCCATATTCACGTACAACGTAAACAATGTAAAATCCGACGGCTTGTGTTCCCTGGTCCATACGTTTGCATGGGTTGCGCCTTATATATGGGGAATAACTTTACGCCGGATGTACGCCTTACGCGTACAAGTCGTAGCCTGCGTTGGATGGACGGACGGACGTTCGTGAATCAGCGTATATCTCCCTCATTTGCATATGTGAATAGAAAATCAATGGGAGCGGCAAATGCGCCCAGCGTAAATATGCGCCCACGATACGCCGGCGTAGGCAAGTTACATCGGTCGGATGAAGCCTATTTTTAGGCGTATCTTAGTTTGTGGGTCGGCGCATAGATACGACGGCGCACATTTGTACTTACGACGGCGGCACAAGTGCTTTGTGAATCCGGGCCTTTATCTCCCATGCCAGGAATTGAACCCACAGCCTCAGTTCTGCAAGAGAAGACTTCTAACTACTAAAGCATCACACTTTCATCATGCAGGTGATGGCGTCTCTTCTGCTATTCATTTGTGAACATTTTGCTGATTTCAGGGGAGTGAAGCGCAGATGTGTCCTGAAAAGAACAATGAGACAATGAAGATGAGTTTTATATTCCTTCTCTGTGAGTTATGACAGGAGCAGTTAGCGTGTCCTTTCATAATACCATCACACTAATTAATTTTCTATTTTCATTTTCAAAGCTTTGCTGCTGCACGGTCCAAGTCTCCCCTGACTGAGTCTAGACTCCGCGCCTCTTCCCTCCGCCCCCCCCCCCCAGCCTGCCGCTGGCATTTAGGATGAAATTATCCCCCAAACATCATAGGCTTAAAGGGGCTTTCCGCATTTAAATGACATTTTGGGTTGCCCTTGCTGTCCCGGAACTAGGGTGACCACGTGTCCCGGATTGCCCGGGACAGTCCCGCATTTTGCAGGTCTGTCCCGGGCACATTCATTCCAGGACAATACAGTGTCCCGCAATGAACCTGACACAGCCAACCCCCCCGGGCCAATCTGATGCTCCCAAAAAAGGCCGCCACATCACCGCTTTACACACTGACAGTACTTGTCCTGCCCGGGATTGCCTGGGGGAGCACAATCCCGCCCCCTGCTTGTGATTGAAGAAATCATAAATCCCGCCTCTTGTGTCCAATCACTGCGCTGTGATTCGTTACAGCAGAAGCTGATTTTTGGGAAGGGAGGGTGTCCCTGAATGGTAGTTTAAAAATGTGGTCACCCTACCCGGAACATCTGTTAATGCCTTGTTTTTATTTTATAGCAGGGTTTGCTCGGAATCTGGGAGCCAGCTAAAAAAGTTAGGAGCCAGAAAACGCGCCCCGTCCCGCCAAGCTCGTGCGCAGAAGCGAACGCATACGTGAGCAGCGCCCGTATATGTAAACGGTGTTCAAACCACACATGTGAGGTATCGTCGCGGTCGGTAGAGCGAGAGCAATAATTCTAGCCCTAGACCTCCTCTGTAACTCAAAACATGCGAGATGCCCCTGTTGAAGTCCCCTCGGATGAAATGCGTAGGGCTTTGGTACACCTACACTCCATATTGCTTTTGTCCATTTTTATTCGTTCAAGTGATCACTTTTATGTCATTTTTTACTTGGTTTTTATTATATTTTTTGACCTGCACCATTGGGATCCCTGTTTTCTTTTTCTTTGCATGTCCTGCTGGATCAAGTTTTTTGGGAGTTCCATCCTCGTTCCTCACTTTGTGAGTGTTGGTTCTTTTTATTTGCATTACCTGCCGGAAAGAAAAGAGCTATTACGGTTCTCCTGTCCATTCCTGCCATTTGGATTGCCATCTATCCAGTGAGAGGTTTCCAGCGAATGATCGTCGGGTTCCAGTGAGGTCAAGCTTGTGGCCCTTCTGAATCGCCAGACAAGCTTGGGAGCATTCCTGCCTGTACGATCTACTGTCGCTGGCGGTTAGATCCACCAGATCCGGTAAGGGTATTCCATTCATTTCATCTACTCCTAGTAGCGGGAAGGAATGCTGGTTCCATGATGATTCACGCAGCATCTATCTTCCTTTTTACGTTGATGGACACTGTTTCATATCACTTATATATTCACCTGTATGGACTTTTTTGTTCATTGCGTTTATTTGTTTTAGTTACTCAGTTGATTTTGAGTTCTTTATCACTAGTGCTACATTTATACCTACAACTCAAAACATGCAACCTGTAGAATTCTTTAAACGTCGCCTATGGAGATTTTAAAGGGTAAAAGTTTGTCGCCATTCCACGATCGGACGCAATTTTGAAGCGTGACATGTTGGGTATCAATTTACTCGGCGTAACATTATCTTTCACAATATAAAAAAAAATTGGGCTAACTTTACTGTTGTCTTGTTTTTTTAATTAAAAAAAAAAGTGCATTTTTTCCCAAAAAAGTGCGCTTGTAAGACCGCTGCGCAAATACGGTGTGACAGAAAGTATTGCAACGACCGCCATTTTATTCTCTAGGGTGTTAGAATAAAAAATATATATAATGTTTGGGGGTTCCAGTTAGAGGGAAGGAGATGGCAGTGAAAACACTGGGGAAGCTCCATTAGAATTGCTGGTTTACTCGTCATGCCAACGGCCACCACAAGATGGCGCCAGATCACAGAAGGAAGCTTAGGCCTGCAGAAGGCCGCAAAGCCGCTGCCTCAATTACCGCCGGAGCGGCCCGCCGCAATCGCGTGGCAGGGGAGGTGAGGGCGCACGGAGACACAGCTTTCTTCCCCGGGCCGCTAATTCTAGTCGCAATTGCGACCGGGCGCCCGGATTTTGTCAAACCCTGTTTTATAGCTTATTTGTATCCTACTATACTCCCTAGTATATGCATTATGGGAACATGCGGAACAAATTATTTTTGTTTTCATTGACTTCTATGGGGAAACTCGCTTTGATATGCGAGTGCTTTGGATTACGAGCATTCTCCTGGAACGCATTATGCTTCAAGTTCCCACCCCCCTCTCACTGCAGGGAATGTTTTAGGATGGGGCTAGTAAATATGCCATTTACCGGTGCCTTCCTTTTCTAAATGAACACACTCACTCACTGTTTTCATTCGTAGCATAACAAACTGTGGTTACTATACTTCAGTTTGTGAATGAACAGGAAGCCGTTCAGCACAGAGCACTTCCCATTTAGTGCAGCTGAGGATGCAGAGAAAGGCGTGTGTGTTTGAGCTTCCGGGTGCACACCTATGTTAAAATGCAATATAAGCCTTCAGGCCTATATTATGATGTACAGTGGAACCTCGGATTACGAGCATAATTCGTTCCAGGAGAATGCTCGTAATCCAAAGTACTCGTATATCAAAGCGAGTTTTCCCATTGAAATCAATGGAAAATAAAAAAATTAGTTCAGCATTGACTTCAATGGGATGGAATACCGAATGCGGGCAGAGGTGGGGGGCGCCAGAGAGCGCCGAAAATGGCCGAAAAGGCCCTGAGGACACTTTGGCACATTTCTTGCGCCCCCGTACCTCAGGCCAAATTAGGTACTGCAGGCCTATTTTTGGCTCTGCTCGGCTTCTGCGCCCCCGTTCCTAAGGCCTATGTTCGGCTCTGCTCGGCTCCTGCGCCCCCATACCTCAGGCCAAATGAGGTACTGCAGGCCAATGTTTGGCTTTTCTCGGCTCCTGCGCCCCGTACCTCAGGCCAAATGAGGTACTGCAGGCCTATTTTCGGCTTCTGCGCCCCGTACCTCAGGCCAAATGAGGTACTACAGGCCTATGTTCGGCTCTGCTTGGCTCCTGCGCCCCCGTACCTCAGGGCAAATAGGTACTGCAGGCCAATGTTTGGCTTTTCTCGGCTCCTGCGCCCCTGTACCTCAGGCCAAATGAGAGACTGCATGCCTATTTTCGGCTCTGCTCGGCTTCTGCATCCCCCGTTCCTCAGGCCTATGTTCGGCTCTGCTCGGCTCCTGCGCCCCCGTACTTCAGGCCAAATGAGGTACTGCAGGCAAATGTTTGGCTTTTCTCGGCTTCTGCGCCCCCGTACCTCAGGCCAAATGATGTACTGCAGGCCTATGTTTGGCTCTGCTCGGCTCCTGCCCCCCCGTACCTCAGGCCAAATAGGTACTGCAGGCCAATGTTTGGCTTTTCTCCGCTCCTGCGCCCCCGTACCTCAGGCCAAATGAGAGACTGAATGCCTATGTTCGGCTCTGTTCGGCTCCTGCGCCCCTGTACCTCAGGCCAAATGAGTTCAAAAAATAGGGAAGGGAAACAAAAAAGCACTCACATTTGCCAACATCCGAAATATTGAATAGAGGAGAGGTTACTGCTAGGGGCAGTGACAGGGCGGACTTTTAAGGCAAAAACAGGAACATAAGGTTTAGAAAAATATAGACTTTTAATTACAAAAATACAATAAAATACAGAAAATACAAAGTATACGTTCAAGTTCTTTTTCTAAACCTTATGTTCCTGTTTTTGCCTTAAAAGTCCGCCTTGTCACTGCCCCTAGCAGTAACCTCTCCTCTATTCAGGCCAAATGAGGTACTGCAGGCCAATCTTTGGCTTTTCTCGGCTCCTGCGCCCCAGTATCTCAGGCCAAATGAGGTACTGCAGGCCTATTTTCAGCTCTGCTCGGCTTCTGCCCCCCCCCCCCCCGTACCTCAGGCCAAATGAGGTACTGCAGGCCTATTTAGCTTGAATTCTGCTCGTCTCAGAACTTTTTTAAAAAAAAAAATGCTCGCAAATCAAAAGGCTCTCAAATCAAGTTACTCTTAAACCGAGGTTCCACTGTAGTAACAAAAATGTCGGCTCCTCAACTATTGAAAGGCCACTACATTGGGTACTTAAAGCGGAGTTCCACCTAAAAATGGACCTCCGCTTAACCCACTCCTCGCCCCCTTACATGCCACATTTGGCATGTCATTTTTTTGGGGGGGGAGTGGGGGCTTCAGGAGAAGGGGACTTCCTGTCCCACTTCCGCCGAGGGGCTGAAAAGGCGATTAGCTTAATCGCCTTTTCACAGCCCCTCCCTGTAGGCGAGCGCCTGTCCAATCGGACGGCGCCGCGCCGCTCGCGCATGCGCACTGCCACTCGCGCATGCGCAGTGGGTGCCCGGCCGTGAAGCCGAAAGCTGTCACTGCCGGGTGCCCACACTAAGAATGAAGAGGGGGGGGGCGAGGAGCGGAGCCCCGGCCGGCGCGTCGCTGGAGCCGTGGAGCAGGTAAGTGTCAGTTTATTAAAAGCCAGCAGCTACACTTTTTGTAGCTGCTGACTTTTAATAAACTTAAAAAAAAGGTGGAAAACCCCTTTAACCCTATTATACATTGCAGCCTTCAGCAGAGATTCGTGTGACAGAGTGACAACACAGCAGCACAGTTGGGAGACAGTTGTCACCACGTAACAGGAAGGACCTGAACAAAGACCTTCATGGCAGGATCACCAAGGATTTTTCTTTTTCCAGTTTTAAAATAAAAGCAATGGTGATTCTGTACTAACATACAGTATGAGATTTTAATGATTGGGTTTAGATCTACTTGAAGTTACAGAAGGGCTGCTTGACTACCAATTATAATTGCTACAGTGACTTTTTCTTTTCTTTCAAGATGTTCCTGCAGAAGAAATAGCGGCGATTAATGAAATCAGACCTCAGCCCCTGACAGCTCTGTGAGATGACCGCTCCTTTCCGCACTCACAAATTTGTTAGCCATCTGCCGAGGAATACATTATCCCACACGCCGCTGGTCCGGAGTCACCGATCAGAGCAATCTCTGCTTCTATTAGAGTTCCGAAAGCTTCGATACATGTGATAGGAAGAGTCCGTTCAACTGATACCAGAGGGGGAACTTTTCTTCTATCTCCTATTTTGTAAACGCTATAAATTTTGCGCAAACCAATCGATAAACACTTATTGCGATTTTTTTTTTTTTACCAAAAATAGGTAGAAGAATACGTATCGGCCTAAACTGAGAAAAAAAAATTATATCTTTTTTGGGGATATTTATTATAGCAAAAAGTTAAAAATATTGTTTTTTTTTTCAAAATTGTCGCTCTATTTTTGTTTAAAGCGCAAAAAATAAAAAACGCAGAGGTGATCAAATACCACCGAAAGAAATCTCTATTTGTGGAAAAAAAAGGACGCCAATTTTGTTTGGGAGCCACGTGCAATTGTCAGTTAAAGCGACGCAGTGCCGAATCGCAAAAACTGGCCAGGTCCTTTACCTGCATGAAGGTCCGGGTCTTAAGTGGTTAATACCACTTTATTTAGGCTTGCTAAAACAACATACAATGCAGCCACATTAGCTTTGGCTTTTTTATACACTTTGAGCTAGATTCAGGTAGCGTTTACGTCGGCGTATCTATAGATACGCCGCGTAAGTTGAAAGATGCGCCGTCGTATCTATGCGTGCCATTCTGGGAGCTAGATACGCCTGAATTACAGCTTCCCTCCGACCGACGTAAGTGTTAGTACGCCGTCGTATCTAGGGTGCATATTTACGCTGGCCGCTAGGGGCGCTTCCGTAGAATATGTAAATGAGCTCGATACCCCGATTCACGAACGTACTTGCGCCCGCTACGCCGTTTACGTAAGGCTTACGTCCGGCGTAACGTTACCCCTGCTATATGAGGCGCAGCCAATGTTAAGGTATGGACGTCGGAACAGCCGTCGAATTCTACGTCGTTTACGTAAGTGGTACATGAATGAATACGTTCACGTCGAAAGCATTGCGCCGACGTTTCTTAGGGAGTATATGCGACGTGATTCTGAGCATGCGCGCACATGCGCCGTACGACCGACAATTCATTTACATGTGGTCACGGCTAATTTACACGGAGCACGCCCCCTACCTGCCTATTTTGAATTAGGCGGGCTTACGCCGGCCTATTTACACTACGCCGGCGCAACGTACGGCGCCAGATCTTTCTGAATACAGTTCTGGGCTCCCTGATTTACGTTGGCGTAGCGCATATGAGATGCGCTACGCCGGCCAATAGGTACGCCGCTGTACCTGAATCTAGCTCTTTACCTTTTTTCACCTTTCCTCAGCGCAGACATCCAGCAATGTAAATCCGCCATATAGCTCAGACGCTGATGGAATCAGAATCTGCCTACATAGAGAAAAGAATACACTTGATAAGTAAGCAGCGCCTTCCACTGGGGAATTCTTCCCTCTTTCTGATTGACTTCTTCAATTGTCTGAGTGCCCGACACTTCGGTGAACAGTGGAACGTTCTCATAATCACGTTATGCTTGACAGCTGCGCCGGAATACGTATGAAGCCACATATGGATGAACCTCTGGGGTCCTCCGACGAAGACTCCAGAACCGCCATATGTCGCAGATTTGTGGAACTTCTCAGCTGAATCCGAAAAAAAAAAAAAATCAGAAAAAACAAACAAAGATCCAAATGAATCATCTGGAGCCAATGAGACGTGAAAGGCTTTAAAGCAAAATTTTATCTGTGGGTCCCCCCCCATCAATGTGCTAATGACATTTTTAAACAAAACCTTTCTGTTTTGATTTCATACCTTAAAGCGATATTAATCACTTAAACCCCGGACCATTTTGATGCTAAAGGAACGGGCCACTTTTTTTGCAAATCAGCACTGCGTCGCTTTAACTGACAATTGCGCGGTCGTGCGACGTGGTTCCCAAACTAATTTGGCGTCCTTTTTTTCCCACAAATAGAGCTTTCTTTTGGTGGTATTTGATCACCTCTGCGGTTTGAATTTTTTGAGCTATAAACAAAAATAGAGCGACAATTTTGAAAAAAAAAAATCAATATTTTTTACTATAATAAATATCCCCAAAAAATATATAATTTTTTTTCCCTCAGTTTAGACCCATACGTATTCTTCTACATATTTTTGGTTAAAAAAAATGCAATAAGCGTTTATTGATTGGTTTGCACAAAAGGTATCGCGTTATAGATTTGTGGTATTTTATTATTTATGGTTTTTACTAGTAATGGTGGAGATCAGCGATTTTTAGCGGGACAGCGACATTGCGGCGGACAGATCGGACACTTTTTTGAGACCGGTGACATTTATAAAGTGATCAGTGCTATAAATAGCCCCTGATTACTGTGTAAATGTTACTTGCAAGGAAGGGGATAACACTAGGGGGCGATCAAGGGGGTGCATGTGTTCCCTCAGAGTGTTCTAATTGTAGGGGGGGTGGGCTGCCAGGGACGTGACAGAGATCGCTTTTCTCAATCACTGGGAACAGCAGATCTCTGACATGTCTTCTGTCAGAACAGGGAATCGCCTTCTTTACAAAGGCAGTTCTGCCTCAGTAATAGGTGATCGCGGGTCGCCAGCAGACAAGTCTGCCCGACCCAGGGGCACGCTCCCGTAGCGTGTGCGAGCCCATCCGCTATTGCGCACGCGCGAGCCACTGTGCAGCTATTTTTTTTTTTAAGTAACAAACATGTTTTACTTAGACCCCTTTCACACTGAGGAGTTTTTCACAAATTAATTCACGAAACCGTTTTTTTCCCCAAAAAAAAGGTGTTTGAAAAATTATTGCGCAAATACCGTGCGAGATAAAAAGTTGCAATGACTGCCATTTTATTCCCTAGGGTGTCTGCTAAATAAACATATAGGTAGCTGGATTCACAAAGAGTTACGCCGGCGTATCAGTAGATACGCCGTCGTAACTCGGAATCTAAGTCGTCGTATGTTTAAGTGTATTCTCAAACTGAGATACACTTAAACCTAGCTAAGATACGACGGCCTGCGCCGTCGTTTCTTAGCTGTCTAGTTCCGCCGGCCGCTAGGGGCGTGAACGCTGATTTACGCCTAGAATGCGTAAATCAGCGAGATACGCCGATTCACAAACGTACGCTTGCCCGTCGCAGTAAAGATACGCCGTTTACGGAAGGTGAATCCCGTCGTGAAGTTAGTCTAACAAATAGCTGGCCTAGTCAATGTTAAGTATGGCCGTCGTTCCCGTGTCGAAATTTGAAAAATTTACGTCGTTTGCGTAAGTCGTCCGTGAATGGGGCTGGACGTAATTTACGTTCACGTCGAAACCAATACGTCCTTGCGGCGTACTTTGGAGCAATGCACACTGGGATATGTCCACGGACGGCGCATGCGCCGTTCGTAAAAAACGTAAATTTACGTCGGGTCACGAGTAATTTACATAAAACACGCCTCCCTCATCCTCATTTGAATTAGGCGCGCTTACGCCGGCCCATTGACGCTACGCCGCCGTAACTTAGGAGGCAAGTGCTTTGTGAATACAGCACTTGACTTACGGCGGCGTAGCGTATATGCGATATGCTACGCCGCCTCAAAAGTAAGCCGCCCTACCTGAAACCAGCTAATAGTGTTTGTGGGTTCTGAGTAATTTTCTAGCAAAAAAATTATGTAGGAGAGAAGTGCCAAAATAGGCCCGGTAATTTATAGTGCGAAACGAGTTGGATGTTTTACTCCCGTGTTGTGTGCTGTGACTTGTAGTGCATTTTTCCTTTTTTAAATAAAGACAACCATTAAGGTTTTTTGGAGTGCGGCTTTCCATATTTTCTTTCCATTTCAAACATAGTGTGCCGTGGCTACCCTTGGAACTGTGTGTATATATATATATATATATATATATATATATATATATATATATATAAATAAAATTAACCGACAGCTAGAAAATGGCAACAAACTGAATTGCGCGTTAAACATTAAAGCGCGCTCAGCTCAGGCAGAAAATCGATGGCACGATGAACAGAACCTACACAGGACGTCATGGAAAGTGAGTTATGACAGCGTTTCCGAATACATTGGCGAGAGGCGGCTCTGAACCCGCCAGCTGGCTCCTGGAGAATTCACGCGGCTGTCTATGAAACGCTGAAGGCTGTCTTCTGATATGTGCTGCTATGGATCCAGCGAAGGATTAAAATGAACTTTTTTTGAGGCCTTTCTATCGATCCGCCGGCGAGATGTTTGGAGTCTTCTTGTGTTTCCTTCTCTGTGGATCTATAGACACTTAGCAACCAAAACGGCAGGACTCTGCGAACACCTGAACGGGGCCCCGGCGATCGCTGCGCTCCATTGTCTGAGAAAACCGGGGCTGGTTTATTTATAGGATTTTACAAAAAAAAAAATGATATTCTTGTAGAATAAGAAGATTGTGATTGATGGACGATAGTAAAATGTCAACAGTATCATTTATCAAAAAATATCCACTTTTTTTAAAAGAAAAAGCCATTCAGTGACTTTGGGCCAGATTCTGGTACTTTTTCCGCGTCCATAGCGTAAGCCATTTACACTCCGCCGCCCCAACTTACTGGAGCAAATGCCGTATTCCTCAAGCACTTGCTCCGTAGTTTGCGGCGGCGTAGTGTAAAAGGCCCGGCGTATCCCCGCGTATTTCAAAGGGGGCGGCTTATATTTAAATTAAGCGCGTCCCCGTTCCGATCGAACTGCGCATGCGCCGGGCAAAAATAGCCCAGTGCGCATGCTCCAGTTCTCGGCGGAAAACGTCAATGACGCCGACGTGTGCGTCATTGGCGTAAAGTCGTATTCAAGAACGACTTACGAAAACGACGTACCCGACGGGAAAAGATGACGCGGACCCGACGCCATACTTAACATGGCATACGTGGGACTGGCGTAAGGTTACCCCTCATATAGCAGGGGTAACCTTACGCTTAGGCGACGAAGTAAGCGACGGTTACGCAACGCGATTTCGTTCGGGAATCGGCGTATCAGGCTCATTTGCATAAACAATTGAGTCCTGAACGTAAACGCCACCTAGCGGCCGGCGGCGAATTACATTTAAGATCCGACAGTGTAAGTGACTTACACATGTCGGATCCTCAGCGTATCTATGCGAAAATGATTCTAGGAATCACTCGCATAGATACGCGGGTCAAAAAACAGAGATACGACGGAGTTTCCTGAGTTACTCCGTCGTAACTCTTCTGAGAATATGGCCCTATGGCTTTAGATACACCCAGCGTGACCCTATTGCAGAGGCGGCTCTTTAATTAGGCAAATTAGGCGGTCGCCTAAGGCCTCGCACTCACAGGGGTCTTACGGCCTCACACCTAACTTACCCAATGCATTACCCGAGTTTTGAGGGACAGGGAACCTTAACGCTGCCGCTGCTGTGCTCAGACAGTGTTAAGAGCCCTGACCAGGGCTAAACTGGGAAAAAAATTTGGCCCTGGACTTAATCCAGACTGGCCCACTTTGACAGGTCTCTCCCATGGCGGCCGGACAACTTACCACCCCCCCCCCCCCCCGGCTACCCAAGCCCCCTCTCCCCCTTCACTAGCCACTAGCCGTTCTACTTTATTAGAGTAGAACGGCTGGTACTGGTACTCTTATAGGCAGTACCAGTGGGGAAGCTAGACATTATTTCACCCAGGGCAAAGAATCAGCTTGGTGCCCCCCCCCCCCCCCCTTATGGGACAAGATTAGGCAGAAGTGAGAAACTCCCAGGTCATAGCTGTTGAGTCAGCTGTCTGTCCCCTCCCCCATGCTCCTCTGTCGTTTTCCCTGCCCCTCTGGTCCTCCCCCTGCTTCTTTGTCCCCCCCAGGTAAACGCTGCGGGGAGGGAGAGGAGGTGAGAACTGCGGGAAGGGAGAGACAGAGGAGCGGAGGGGGGGGCGGTGGTCCGCTGTCACTGAAGCCGGCCCACTGAGATATCGGCCCACCGGGAAACTCCCTGTAGTCCCAATGGCCAGTCCATCCCTGGCCCTGACTGAGGAGAGGGGCCACCAGCGTCCCTAACAACCAGTGAATATCGGTGACACCATCCCTTGTGACGTCAATGACCCAGCATGCCCTCAGTCAATGAGGTCACAAGGGGGAGGTAGTTATTAAAAAGCAGGATCTGGGGGCCGCCTTGTTAAAGGGGGCTTCCAGATTCCGATAAGCCCCCTGCCCACAGACAACCACCGGCCAGAGTTGTAGGGAAGAGGCTCTTGTTCTTGAATTATTTTTCACATCATGGGTGTAAGAGGGGCCCCCATGTCAAGTTTTGCCTAGGGCCTCACAAAGCCTAGAGCCGCCTTTGCCCTATTGGCCCCCTTCCCCAAGGATCATGTGTTCCATACCATGCACTGATGACAGTCAATACATGTAATTTTTTGTTTTATTTCCTGTTTTTACATCTAAAAACCTTTTGGTTTTCTAAAGTCGTAATGAATAATACAATAGAAGAATATTTCATAAACTGACTAGATGTCCCAGTTGGATAATCTAGGGAAATTAACAGTTTCTCCTCCCCCCCCCTCCTTCCCTCGAGGGGAGAATCGAGCTGTCCCTCTGACAGGCGGCCTGCCTGGTTATTTGTTTATTCTGCATATTGGAAAATCCATTGGGGGGGGCGGGGGGTTGTTGATGCCATCAATAGCCTTTGTTTTGGCTGCAAAGGAATTAGGGAATTCTGCAGGAGAGATCAGAGTATTAGATTGAAATATAAAGGCTACACTGTTAAAATCGCAACGCATGCCACTTTACAGCCACTTCCTATCTTCACAGACTCCAGTAGGGTTGCCACCTGTCCAGGATTCACCCGGACAGTCCGGGTTTGGAATCCCGTGTCCGGGTTTCAGGTGGACTGAAACCCGGACACATTATTCAGACTGGGCTGTGGCTCCCCAAGTAACCAAGATAGTCACACACAAATCTGTTGCTGTGGGGGGCTGTCTGGGGGGGCAGGTTTGGCATCACTGGGAGGCAGGGCGATGATGTCAGTGAGAGCAATTTGGCCACACCCACTGTTCGCTGCAGGACGCTATGCACATCACAATACTATTGTCCTTGGGGCACCCAAAGGTGTCCCAGGCCGCTAAAGTGTTCGGGTTTGGCTTGAAAAAAAGGTGGCAACCCTAGACTCCAGCGATGGCGGCGTGGCATTTCTAAAAGCGGGTTTACAGTGGAACATGTCTGTGTGATTGGGTGTTAAAATGGCCACTTGTAATTTCTCTCAAAAGCTGGTGTTTTTCGGGGTGACAACACATAGCAACTGGGTGACAACACATAGCATCGTTGTCACCCCATAACAGGAAGTTCCCGAATAGGGACCCGTTAGGCAAGCTTATCAGGGGTTGTAAAGTCAGAAGGTTTTATGTCTTAAAGGGGTTGTAGAGGTACAATTTTTTTTTCCCTAAATAGCTTCCTTTATCTTAGTGCAGTCCTCCTTCACTTACCTCATCCTTGCATTTTGCTTTTAAATGTCCTTATTTCTTCTGAGAAATCCTCACTTCCTGTTCTTCTGTCTGTAACTCCACACAGTAATGCGAGGCTTTCTCCCTGGTGTGGAGTGTCGTGCTCGCCCCCTCCCTTAAAATAGAGGAGAGTCAGGACGCCCACTAACACACAGCTCTTTTCTCTATCTGCAACGTAGAGAGCGTCCTGACTCTCCTATAGTCCAAGGGAGGGGGGCGAGCACGACACTCCACACCAGGGAGAAAGCAGTCCTAATCTCCCCCCATAGGCTGCTTTAACTATTATTTATAGGCTGTTCTTCTTAAGAGGAGTTCCCCTTTAATCCTTTGAGACAAGATAACATCTTACTTGTAAAAGCTGGACCATTGATTAACTCTTCTTATTCCTGCTGAGGTGATAAGCTTATTGATTGTCTACACAGCAATACTGATTGTTCTACTTAGGGAAAGGGTCAGGGAAGCCATTGCCTATCACAGCTGACTTCCCTGCACAGCTCTGCGCTCCTCCGTTGCCCATCTCACAGAGGCAGTGCTAGTTCCTGTTCACAGCACGCTTTGCTGGCCCTGATTCTTTAGGCACTTAAGGCATGCAAAGGTGGCCTCTCAATCGACATTATTGTACATCATTTTAATAATAATAATAATTTTAGCATGCCTAGAGTGTTATTTTGCACACCTTAGTGAATTCTCTGCCTTAAAGTGGTTGTAAACCTATACCTAGATTCAGGTAGAGTTAGGAATCTAACTCGGAATCTGCGCCGACCTAAGTTTAAGTGTATTCTCAAACAGAGATACGCTTAAACCTATCTAAGATACGACGGCTTGCGCCGTCCTATCTTAGGGTGCAATATTTAGGCTAGCCGCTAGGTGGCACTTTCATTGCGATCGGCGTAGAATATGTAAAACACTAGATACGTCTATTCACGAACATACACCCGGCCGACGCAGTACAGATACGCCATTTCCGTGAGAGATAGGCCGCCTAAAGATAAAGATGCCCCCTAGGTGGCGTAGCCAATGTTAAAGTATAGCCGCCGTTCCCGCTTCGAAATTCGAAAATTTTATGTCGTTTGCGTAAGTTGCCCCTGAATAGGGATTTAAGTAATTTACGTCCACGTCGAAATCAATAGGACCGCGCGGCGTACTTAGCCGCAATGCACACTGGGAAATGTAGGCGGACGGCGCATGCGCCGTTCCAAAAAAACTTCAATCACGTCAGGTCAAAGCATATTATCATAAAACACGCCCCCTCAGCCTATTTTGAATTAGGCGCGCTTGCGCCCACCGCATTTACGCTATGCCGCCGTAAGTTAGGAGGCAAGTACTTTGAGAATACAGTACTTGCCTCTCTGACTTAAGGCGGCGTCGGGTAAATACGATATGCTACGCCGCCTTAAAGTTGCGGCGCTCTCTGTGAATCTACCTACTAGTTACACCATTTTTACCTACAGGTAAGCCTATAACAAGGCTTGCCTGTAGGTACTGGAAATATCTCCTAAACCTGCATGGTTTAGGACAGTGGTCTCCAAACTGTGGCCCGGGGGGCCAGATGCGGCCCTTTACTTGCCTTTATCAGGCCCTTGGGGCACTGGTCCTCTCACTGATACGAGATGCTATTTCTCTCCAATGATGGGGCACTATTTTTGGTACTGACACCAATGATGGGGCACTATTCCTCCCACTGACACCAATGATGGGACACTATTCCTCCCACTGACACCAATGATGGGACGCTATTCCTCCCACTGACACCAATGATGGGACACTATTCCTCCCACTGATACCAATGATGGGACACTATTACTCCCACTGATACCAATGATGGGACACTATTCCTCTCACTGAAACCAATGATGGGACACTATCCCTTCCACTGATACCAATGATGGGACACTATTCCTCCCACTGACACCAATGATGGGACACTATTCCTTCCACTGATACCAATGATGGGACACTATTCCTCCCACTGATACCAATGATGGGACACTATTCCTCCCACTGAAACCAATGATGGGACACTATTCCTCCCACTGATACCAATGATGGGACACTATTCCTCCCACTGACACCAATGATGGGACACTATTCCTTCCACTGATACCAATGATGGGACACTATTCCTCCCACTGACACCAATGATGGGACACTATTCCTCCCACTGATACCAATGATGGGACACTATTCCTCCCACTGACACCAATGATGGGACACTATTCCTCCCACTGATACCAATGATGGGACACTATTCCTCCCACTGACACCAATGATGGGACACTATTCCTTCCACTGATACCAATGATGGGACACTATTCCTCCCACTCCTCGGCGTAAGCCAGTGTAGGTGGAAGTGGGCGTGAGCCATGCTAATGAGACGTGACCCCATGCAAATGATGGGCCAAGCGTCATAGAAGTACTTAAAACGAACGGCGCATGCACCGTCCCGTGGACGCATCCCAGTGCGCATGCTCAGAATCACAACGGAACTACTCCCTAAGATATGACGGATCACTGCCTATGACGTGAACGTAACCTACGCCCAGCCCTATTCATGTACTACGTAAACGACGTAAAATACAACGGCTGTGTTCCCTGGTCCATACCTTTGCATGAGTTGCGCCTCCTATATGGGGAATAACTTTACGCCGGACGTACGACTTGCGCAAACCGCGTATATTATGCGCCAAGCGCAAGTACGTTTGTGAATCGGCGTATCTCCCTCATTTGCATATGTGCATAGAAAATCTATGGGAGCGGCAAATGCGCCCGGCGTAAATATGGGCCCACGATACGACGGCGTAGGCAAGTTAGGTCGGTCGTAGGAAGCCTATTTTCAGGCGTATCTAGTTTTGTGGGCAGGGCGCACAGATACGACGGCGCATAGTTACACTTACGCGGCGTATCTCGAGATACGTCGGCGTAAGTGCTTTGTGAACCCAGGCCTATAACTTTTGCGCAAACCAATCAATATATGCTTATTGCGATTTTTTTTTTTTTACCAAAAATAGGTAGAAGAATACGTATCGGCCTAAACTGAGGGGAAAAAAACGTTTTTTTATATATTTTTGGGGGATATTTATTATAGCAAAAAGTAAAAAATATTGCTTTTTTTTTTTTTTAATTGTCGCTCTTCTTTTGTTTATAGCGCAAAAAATAAAAACCGCAGAGGTGATCAAATACCACCAGAAGAAAGCTCTATTTGTGGGGAAAAAAGGACGTCAATTTTGTTTGGTTACCACGTCGCACGACCGCGCAATTGTCAGTTAAAACGTCGGAAAAAGTGCTCTGGTCAGGAAGGGGGTAAATCCTTCCAGGGCTGAAGTGGTTAAAAATACTATCACCCTTACCAAAAAAAGTGACCATAAACCTTTCAATGAACCAAAGTGCCAACCGTGGGCACCAATCTGCCCGGCGGCCCCAAATTCTTGGAGGCGGAAAAGGCAATCGATCGAACATTGTACCAGATAACCAGACTGTCGCTGTTTGGGGCAAATGCTGGCCCAAATGACACCATTAAGCGTCATTTCCAACTGTTCGCTGGCGCTCACGTGCGCTAATCGTGTGGTAATCTATGGCACGCTGGCTTCTTGCTGATATAATGCCTTCCAAAAATGCCAGTCTCCTGCTCCCCCTCCACCACACGCAGCACTGCCTCCTCAAGCCTTGGCTGGTCAGTAAATTCTGCCTTTCATCGCCAGCTGTCTGCTTTCGGCAGCGACTCGTTCGCCGCGTGGCTTTGCCGTCTCTTGTCCTCACCGCGCGCGTGCCATACCTCCCACCGATGTCCCATTTTTTTTTTTTCCTCGCATCTCCTGCTCCCCTCTGTCTCTGGTGGGCTCCTGTCCCTCTGCCCCTCCTCCTCCCTCTTTATAAAAACCCCATTGTGTGTGATGTGTGTGTCTTCCCAATCGCATGCTGCTCCAGTCCAGCATCCAAGCACTGATCTGCATATCTTTCCCTGCTGTCACTCCGCTTCCTCCTCCCAGTCACTCTCCTCCGGCTCTCATCCTCTGGAGCTCCATCCAGCAGCATCAGCACCATGCAGGACCGGGGACACTTCCAGGGTCATCTCTCTAAATAGCATCCCAGGTAAGAGACAACGCTACCCCAACTCTTGACAGCCTGGGGGACGTATCTGGGACATGGAGCTTTCTTGTTTTTTTTTCTAACAATTGAAAGGGACATTGAGCTTTCTGGTTGATATCTTTTGTCATTCAACTCATTCATCCTTGATATTGTCTCTAGTTGTCATTCTGAAAACGGAATTATGATTTGACAAAAAGAGTAGTAGAGACGCATGGAGCAAGGCACGAGCAAAGGGGAAACCTAAACTGAAATACGTCTGGGATAAACTCAGATCTGCAATAGATGAGTCGAAATGATTTATTAGAACAGTGTTTCTCAACTCCGACCCTCAAGGCGCCCCAACAGCTCATGTTTTCAGGATTTCCCTCGGATGAAACGGCTATTGCAAATCACCTGTGCAAAATAACGGAGAGCCTGAAAACATGACCTGTTGGGGCGCCTTGAAGACTGCAGTTGAGAAACACTGATTTAGAAAATAACTTAATTGTTTTATTAACTGTCCGTATTATTTTTATTCTTCAATTCTTCATTTGAGAGGTATGGACTCCAGAAAAAGAGAGATATAATTTTGCCCCTGTTCAGATCATTAGTAATGCCGCGTACACACGGTCGGAATTTCCAATGGAAAAAGTCAGATGGAATTTTTTCATCGGATATTCCGACCGTGTGTTTGCCCTATCATACTTTTTTTTCCGTCGGAATTAGAAAGAGAACATGTTCTCTCTTTTTTCGACGGAAAACATTTCCATCGGAAATTACGTTCGTCTGTATGGAATTCCGACGAAGAAAAAAACATGCATGCTCGGAAATAATTTGACGCATGCGCATTGAACTTCATTTTTCTAGGCTCGTCGTAGTGTTGTACGTCCTCTTGTTTTTGACGGTCGGAATTTGGTGTATACAAGAAAGCCTGAGCAGAAATCCATTGGAAAAAAACAGTAGAGTTTATCCCCGACAGAAAAAACAGCCGTGTGTACGCGGCAAAAGAACTCACCTGGAATATGCAGTTCAGTTTTGGGCACCAGTTCTCAAAAAGGATATCGGGGAACTGGAGAAAGTGCAGAGAAGGGCAACCAAACTGATAAGAGGCATGGAGGAGCTCAGCTATGAGGAAAGATTAGAGGAACTGAATTTATTCTCTCTTGAGAAGAGGAGATTAACCCTTTCACGTCGAGCGTACGCATATATGCGTCCTCGGCTTTCGGGGGTTATACCGGGATGATGCCCGCAGCTGCAGGCATCATCCCGGTACCGTTGTTTAGAGCCGACGATTGGCTATCCAGGCATAACAACCGATGTGGCTAAAAGCCGCTCGGTTGTTATGCCGGTGGAGCGGGAGGGGACATACCCCCCCTCCCGCCGCCTCTCGTCGTTCTGACCGGGCCTCCTGTCCCACCGGGAGACCCAATCCTCCATCCGGCACCTCCGGTGTCCATGACGTCACTTCCGGGTTTCTTGGCTGCCAATGGCGCCGGATTAAAAAAAAATACACAGAATTCAGAATTGCCGTTTTCGGTGATCTGAATACTTTGAAGTGCAGAGGAGGGATCGGGGGTCTTTTAGACCCCGATCCCTCCATAAAGAGTACCTGTCACCACCTATTACTGTCACAAGGGATGTTTACATCCGCGATCATCAGAGCGAGAGCAATAATTCTAGCACTAGACCTCCTCTGTAACTCTAACCTGGTAACCGTAAAAAAAAAGTTTAAAGCGTCGCCATTCCACGAGTGCGTGCAATTATAAAGCGTGACCTGTTTGGTATCTATTTACTCGGCGTAACATTATCTTTCACATTATAAAAAAAAAAATTGGGCTAACTTTACTTTTTCATTTTTTTTTTAATTCATGAAAGTACATTTTTCCCAAAAAGTTGCGTTTAAAACACTGATCAAGTTAAACAAGTGTTTTAAACGCAACTTTTTGGGAAAAATGTACTTTCATGAATTTAAAAAAAAAAATGAAAAAGTAAAGTTAGCCCAATTTTTTTTGTATAATGTGAAAGATAATGTTACGCCGAGTAAATACAAATACTGTCCGACATAAAATATTGCAACAATCGCCATTTTATTCTCTAGATTCTCTGCTAAAAAAATTATATATTGTTTGGGGGTTCTAAGTAATTTTCTAGCAAAAAATATGGATTTTAACTTGTAAACACCAAATGTCAGAAATAGGCTTAGGCATGAAAGAGTTAAGGGGGGCATATGATCAACGTGTACACATATATAAGGGGTCCATATCTTGGTGTTGAGTTATTCACTTTACAGTCAACATGAAGAACAAGGGGGGGGGGCACTATTTACGTCTAGAGGAAAAAATATTTAATCTCCAAATACGGAAAGGTTTCTTCACAGCTGTGAAAATGTGGAATAGACTCCCTCTTGATTTTGCAACTTTTTAAATGCATCAAAAAACAGAACAATGAAAGAAAACTTCAGCAAGTTACACCCTTAGAGACTGCGACTTGGCAAAAAAGTGTGGTAACCGTCGCGTCGGGCGCTTTTTTTTTTTTTTTGAGGTTCACCCCTCAAGTTTACTTCATCTCTGCCAAAGCTCCACCAACAATCTCGACGGTTTTGCTTCTCCAGCTGCTTCGCCGCACAGGTTTGAGTTTAATTAATTCAGTTTTTTTTCCCCCGTGGCTAAAAACGGCCGCCGCGTGCAAAGTTAGTTTTATGCGCGGCAGCTGCGAGAGGTGAGAAATGGCATATATCACTGCGTGCGAGTAATGATGTCATCAAAGAAAAATGATATTGTATAATTTAAACAGAGCTTGCTTATGGGAATAGTTATAGGGTATTGCTGGGAAATGTATTTTCTTCGTGGTGTTGTTCATTATCATTATTCATTATTATCTAATATCACATAATATTGTTTATTAAAACTGATCTTTTTCCAATTTGTTTTAATTGATAGATGATTGTAATTAGACTTCAGGCTCCAAATATTCCCTAGATTGCACTAGAACATCCTTTATCAACCAGGGTTATGTGAAAATCTAGGGTTCCTCGAGAAGTTAACAGGGTTCCTTAAAATGTCTACCTTTCAGATGAGTTACTGTTAACCCCAATGATCTTTTCAGCTATCTATAAACTGGAATTCTTGCCATTTACCATCAATATAAGGGAAATTATTTTCACTGACCACCAATGTAAGGAGCATTCTTCCCACTGACCACAAATTTAGGGAGCATTCTTCCCTTTGACCACCAATTTAAGAAGGATTATTTTCACTGACAACCAATGTAAGGGACATTCTTCCCACTGACCACCAATGTAAGGGACATTCTTCCCACTGACCACCAGTTTAAGGGGCATTATTTCCACTGATCACCAATGTAAGGGACATTCTTCTCACTGATCACCAATGTAAGGGACATTCTTCTCACTGATCACCAATGTAAGGGACATTCTTCTCACTGATCACCAATGTAAGGGACATTCTTCCCACTGACCACCAATGTAAGGGACATTCTTCCCACTGACCACCAGTTTAAGGGGCATTATTCCCACTGATCACCAATGTAAGGGACATTCTTCTCACTGATCACCAATGTAAGGGACATTCTTCCCACTGATCACCAATGTAAGGAACATTCTTCCCACTGATCACCAATGTAAGGAACATTCTTCCCACTGATCACCAATGTAAGGAGCAGTCTTCTCACTGACCACCAATGTAAGGGACATTCTTCTCACTGATCACCAATGTAAGGAGCAGTCTTCTCACTGACCACCAATGTAAGGGACATTCTTCCCACTGATCACCAATGTAAGGGACATTCTTCTCACTGATCACCAATGTAAGGGACATTCTTCTCACTGATCACCAATGTAAGGGACATTCTTCTCACTGATCACCAATGTAAGGGACATTCTTCCCACTGATCACCAATGTAAGGAGGATTCTTCTCACTGACCATAACAGTAAGGAGGATTCTGCCCACTGACCACCAATGGAAGAAGCATTCTTCCCACTGACCACCAATATAAGGGACATTCTTCTCACTGATCACCAATGTAAGGGACATTCTTCCCACTGACCACCAATGGAAGAAGCATTCTTCCCACTGACCACCAATATAAGGGACATTCTTCTCACTGACCACCAGTCTAAGGGGCATTCTTCCCACTGACCACCAGTTTATAGGGACATTCTTCCCACTGATCACCAGTGTAAGGGGCATTCTTCCCACTGACCACCAGTGTAAGGGGCATTCTTCCCACTGACCACCAGTGTAAGGGGCATTCTTCCCACTGACCACCAGTGTAAGGGGCATTCTTCCCACTGATCACCAATGCAAGGAGGATTCTTCTCACTGACCATAAATGTAAGGAGGATTCTTCTCATTGACCACCAATGGAAGAAGCATTCTTCCCACTGACCACCAGTGTAAGGGGCATTATTCCCACTGACCACCAATGCAAGGAGGATTCTTCTCACTGACCATAAATGTAAGGAGGATTCTTCTCACTGACCATAAATGTAAGGAGGATTCTTCTCATTGACCACCAATGGAAGAAGCATTCTTCCCACTGACCACCAATATAAGGGACATTCTTCCCACTGACCACCAATGTAAGGGGCATTCTTCCCACTGACCACCAGTGTAAGGGGCATTATTCCAACTGACCACCAATGCAAGGTGGATTCTTCTCACTGACCACCAATGTAAGATGCATTCTCAACACTTTCCCCAATGTATGGGTGGAACCACATGGACCACCAGTGTAATGGACATTCTTCCCAATGACCACCAGGGTAACAGGGCATTCTTTTCAATAACCACCAGCCTAAGTGGGCCATCTTTCAATCATTATCAATTAATGTGGGGCTAATATAAAGCAATTTGTATACAAAATCATTCTAAGCAGGGATCCTTGAGATGTGAACATTATTTCAAGGGTTCCTACGAGGTGAAAAGGTTTAGAAAGGCTAAGATGGGGCATTGCTGTGATTTATTTAGTTTTGTTCTATGTTTTATTTATCATACTTTTATAACATAATTGCGTCCATTATAACTGTCTTTCTCAACCTGTTAACCCCAGAAGGACCCTCAAAATCATTTTCCAGTCTCAGGGAGTCCCTGTTAAAACCAATATATTGAGGGTCAGGGAAGGAAATTGCCCATTACAGTGGTGACCAGTGGGAAGACTGTCTCATATACAGACAGCTAAAAAAATAATTAGAGTCATGCTGCTGGCTCTGCCAAGAAGCGTTGGCTCCGGGAACTATGCAGACACCATCAGATGGGAGGTCAATCAACTCAAGGAACCCCTAACTACCTCTGGAGGACCCCTAGGGTTCCATGGAACTCTGAGAATGGCTGGTCTGAGGGTTTCAGCTTATTTGCAATGCATGATAACCATGTGGGAACTGCAACGTTTTATTAAACAGCTCAGTTCAGACATCTGGGGCTAAATGTGGTGCAGATCCAGGGCTAGATTCAGATAGCCCGCCGTAAGTTTGTGCGGGCGTAGCGTATCTCAGAGACGCTACGCCGCCGTAATTTAGTGAGGCTGGGGCTGAATTCACAAAGAACCTGCGCCCTAAGTTACGGCGGCGTAGCGTAAATCTGCCGGCGCCTAATTCAAATTGTGAAGAGGTGGGCGTGTTTTATGTAAATAAAACATGACCCCGCGTAAATGAACGTAACCCAGTGCGCATGCTCCAAATGAACCCGCAAAAAGCCAATGCTTTCGACGTGAACGTAAATTACGCACAGCCCTATTCGCGAACGACTTACGCAAACGACGGGAAAATTCGACGCTGGCCCGACGTCCATACTTAACATAGGATACGTAGGATAGGATATATAGCAGGGGTAACTTTACGCCGGAAAAAGCCTAACGTAAACGACGTAAGAAAAAAGCGCCGGGCGGACGTACGTTTCTGAATCGGCGTATCTACCTAATTTGCGTATTCCTCGCGTAAATCGACGGAAGCGCCACCTAGCGGCCAGCGTAAATATGCAACTAAGATACGACGGCGTAAGAGACTTACGCCAGTCGGATCTTAGCCAAATTCCGGCGTATCTTGTTTTCTGAATACAGAAAAAAGATACGCCGGAGCATCCTAGAAGTTACGCGGCGTGGGCCAGATTCAGATAGATTAGCGGATCTTTAGATCCGCGTAATCTATCTGATTTACGATCCGCCGGCGCAATTTCGCGAGGCTAGTGCAGTATTCACAAAGCACTTACCTCGAAACTTGCACCGGCAGATCGTAACTCCCCCGGCGGAATTCAAATTCCGCGGCTAGGGGGAGTGTAGTATTTAAATCAGGTGCGTCCCCGCACTGATTTAAATGCGCAGGCGCTGCCGGCTAAATTTCCCGGCGTGCATTGCTCACAATGACGTCGCTAGGACGTCATTGTTTTCGGCGTGAGCCTAACTAGCGTCAGGCCGAATTTTGAATCGACGTACGCAAACAACGTTAACATTTTAAACTCGGCGCGCTAACGACGGGCATACTAAACATAGGATAGGCCGCAGTTACCCCTGCTATACAGGGGGAACTATCCGCCGGAAAAAGCCGAACGCAAACGACGTGAAAAAAAAGCGACGGGCGGGCGTTCGTTTCTGAATCGGCGGTTTTCCTCATTTGCATATTCGTCGCGTAAAAAACCGAAGCGACACCTAGTGGCCGGCGGGAGATTGCAGCCTAAGATCCAACGGTGTAAGTCACTTACACCAGTCGGATCTAAGGGAGATCTATGCGGAATTGATTCTAATGAATCAGTCGCATAGATCCGACCGTCGGATCTCAGAGATACGACGGCGTATCAGGAGATACGCCGTCGTATCTCTTTGTGAATCTGGCCCCGTATCAATAGATACGCCAGCGTAACTTCTTTATGAATCTACCCCCCAAACTCCTGCATGCAGCAGTTTTAATGTACTTTATATAGTTTGATGTTCCTTATTGTATATTTGAAGTGACGTCATGCTAGAACACCCTAAGACCCCTTTCACACTGAGGGGCTTTACAGGCACTTTCATGCTAAAAAAAAAGTGCCTGCACATTTATATGTGCAGTAAAGCATGCTTGTTATACTGACTGTGGAATTTAATGGGTTTATCCTCTGCATTCTGTAAAAAGTAGGGCTGTGGAAATTAACTATTAATACCTCGATTAATCGTTAATTTTTTTGATCGATTAAAATTCTTTCGATCGGTACTCACCTCTGCGCCGGCTTCCGGGTCTTCAGGGAGTTCCTTCGGAGATCCGGTGACGTCACGGACACCGGCGGGGCTTGCCCTGTCCATCTGAAGGGCTCCCACAGCAAAGGAGCCCTTCAGATGGACAGGGCAAGCCCCGCCGGTGTCCGTGACGTCACCGGATCTCCGAAGGAACCTGTCCCACCGGCATATCTGCATGCCAGCGGGACAGGTAAGTGTCAATATATTAAAAGTCAGCAACTGCAGTATTTGTAGCTGCTGACTTTTATTTTTTTTTTTTTTTCAGCGGAACTCCGCTTTAAGATATGTAATGAAAATAGAAAGGTTTTATTAAAAATGTATTTAGCATGTTGATGGGGGGAGGAGGAAGAAGCAGGGAAGGCAAAATATATGCAGATTAAATGTGAGCGTTAAGTAAATCTAGCAGTCGCTCCATAGTAACAACTGAACCCTGTTTACTGTTTCTCAACATCAAATGCCTGCCGGACGTCGCACTGATATCTCCTGCTGCTTTTCTTTGATAAGTAAAAAACCTAAATGGATGACTTAAAGCGCCGGTTTATGAAAGATATTTCTCTTTTGTTGCATTCTAAAAGCTATCTTCCCTTTCTTTGCTATTATTAACCTCTTTACCTACTTATGTCTAATTACTTTACTAATTATCTAGCAGCAGATCTCGGGAATAAAGTCATCTCTCATGCAGGAGGCAGAGATGTCAGTGAGGTCACAACAGTCAACCCAAACTGTCTTCCCCCAGAGGGACCCTAGAGGTTAAAGTGTTCCTATGGTGACAGAAAACACACGTGCCAGTTAGGCTCCATTCACACGGGCGGATTTCATTCCTACGGAGTCCGCCTGCTCCCGCCAGCTCAGCGGGAAATCAGTCCGCAGATCTCCGCTGAGCCGACGGATGACAAGCTCCTCTCTGCTCACTGAGCGGGGAGGGGCTTGTCGGGCACCGCTGTGTCCTATGGAGTGATCTGCTGTCCATTTTCATCAGATCTTACCCGATCCGATCCGCCATGGACGGATGGGGACGTTCCCCCCATACGTCTGTTTTTAGCGGATCGGATGTCAGCGGACATGTCTCCGCTGACATCCAACGGTCCATAGCGATGCATGGAGCGGCCGTTCAGGTCCGTGACAGACGGACCCGAACGGCCCGTCGTGTGAATGAGGCTTTAGGGTGACCACATTTCCAAAACTACCATTCAGGGACACCCTCCCTTCCCAAAAATCCGCTTGTGCTGTAACGAATCACAGCACAGAGATTGGACACAAGAGGCGGGATTTATGATTTCTCCAATCACAAGCAGGGGGCGGGGATTGTGCTCCTCCAGGCATTCCCGGCCAGGACAAGTACTGTCAGTGTGTAAAGCGGTGATGTGTCGGCCTTTTTTGGGGGCATCAGATTGGTTCGGGGGGGCGGGGGGGTTGGCTGTGTCAGTTTTATTCCGGGACACTGTATTGTCCTGGAATGAATGTGCCCGGGACAGACCTGCAAAATGTGGTCAATCCGGGACACGTGGTCACCCTAGTGCCAGTGTTGATGGCCTGCTCATGGAAATGCCGATTGCCTGGCTGCACTTTGGTTTTAATACTTTGTGAGTTTCTGACCTGGAAGAAGAATGAGGCAAGTGCAAAGTGGGATAAAGTTGGTGCTAGTTATCTCTATGCTGGTTCCAGTCCGTGATGCAAGAAGTATTGAAACTAAAGCAAGACAGGCAGAGAACTAGCATTTTCAGATGAAGCGATCAACAGCGGCAGCCTTAAAGTGTTACTAAACCCAGGAGCCTGCATTCACTATATCTGGTATCCCACAGTACACAGAACATGGAAATGCAATAGTTAGTAAATATAAACTGCTAAATACCTTTTCTCATCAGCAGTATATAGCAGTCTTGTGACCAGTGGCAGCTGTCCCTCAATTCTCTTGTGGGGGGTGGCCCGCGGACCCCACTTAGCCAGCCAGCCAATCACCCCCGGCGCTTAATCGATCGCCGCCTTCGCCCCTCCTCCGTCGCTCGATCGATTGTCGCTTCGCTCGTCTGTGTCCCAGCAGCTTACCCCGTGGGCCGCATCAGCATTATGATTGCCCTCAAAAGGGCCGGTTGTATCTGTAAGATTAGATGTCCAGCGCATTCCCCTCCCCATATATTAGATGTCAAGAGCCACCCCACCATCAGCAGTTGAGTCCCGCACTCTCCCTTACATCACAGTGTACACCCCTTTCCTTATGCTGCTGCTGGGAAGAAGCTGGATGCATTGCTTGAAAGCAGAAAGTAAGAGTCTGGAGCTCTCCTGCAGCTGCAGGAGAGGCAAGAGGGCCACATAAAAATGGCCTGGATGGCCGGATTCTGCCCGCGGGCCTTGTGTTTGACACCTGTGACTTAGCCACAGGTCATGGCTTCAGCTGCTTTCCCCCCTGCGTCTGCTCCAGAATCCCGCTGGTTGCTTCTTCTCCTGGCCAATGAGGACTTAGGACTCCCAGGCCAATCGGGTCTCGGGATCCACTTCCTGATTGGCCGGGAGGAGAAACAGGAAGACATTAGCGAATAATGCGGGGGCGCCGGTGACACTCTGTTCCCGAGTGTTTTCGAGCCACTCCGGCGCCCCTGCACCTCTGGCCACATGCAGTACTGCATACACTGGCACCCCCCGCACCTCTGGCCACATGCGGTACTGCATACACCAGCGCCCCTGCACCTCTGGCCACATGCGATACTGCATACACCGGCGCCCCTGCACCTCAGACCACATACAATACTGCATAGACCTGCAGTGGCTGATGAACAGATTATCTGAGTTTCCATTATTTCCTATGGGGAAACTCGCTTTGATATACAAGTGTTTTGGATTACAAGCATGCTTCTGGAACAAATTATGCTCGTATTCCCAGGTATTACTGAATTCTAAATTTAAATCAACAGACAGGGGTTTTAATTATAAAAAAATAAATAAAAAAAGTTTTGGTTTAGGCACTACTTGGCACACCTTAACTGCCATTGATTGATGCTTTAGGGCTGAAGCATCATTTTTGGGTGGACTGGCTCTTTAATCATCCATAGAACATTAATATCTGAAAACCAAATCGCTGATACTCAGCAATAAGGCACTATTCTCTCGCCAGAGCCGGGTTTTTATGTCTCTTTGTGATCTAAAGCATTCATTAATACCAGGAAATCATTCAGTCTCCATTGTACCCTGTTGCAAGCAGCACAGTACAAGAATTATGAATCACGCTTTTATCCGAGAGCCGGAGAGAAGTATGGGGGGGGGGGGGATAACATTATCTCCACTGATATTAGTCAGCAGAGGCCGGTTGCCAAGGCAGAGATCATTTTATTATATTCTAACAGTTATTGAGCTATTTGTTGACAATTAAAGACATGTTCCAGGCATAATGTATTGGCAGGCACGGCTCCCTACGGGGAGAGACCGGATGCATATGAGCTGATTTTCAATACTCTGGATGCACCCGGCGCATCGATTTACAGCGAATGCTTAGGTGGCGGGAGCGAAATACTCAGAGATAAATGCATAAACTTCCATTCAGCCTGAGGGCCCATTCATACCATTGCTGTGCGTTAAAGCATGTGTGTTGACCCACGTTATGCAGTATTTATACAGTGGTAATAGGGAACAATCAATAAGTGGATATTTGTGGCATGCTACTAAATAGACTGATACTACTACTTCTCTATATCCCTGATGCTGGATCAATTCTTCAGATCTAGCGCCATCACCTGGAAGGGTATATTTGTGAAACTTTATCGTTATGGTTAAGAGTTCCACCCACATTTTTCACTCCTCACCATGCAGCACTAATATGCATCCTTAAAATGTTTTAACGTTTTTATTTATTTTTCTGTTCACTTACCTGATTTAAGCCTATATCTAATTTCACTTCCTCCACTAGGGGGCCACGGCCGCGGACGTCATTTCCGGTTTTGCAGTGGCTCCTGGGAGATCTTGGTCAGCTTGGCATGGCACTGCTCCAGTAACATTTAACATTGGCGTCTATAGACATTTTTGGTCAGCTTGGTATGGAACTGCCCATTCTGGGCAAATCCATCACCCCTAGCTCCAAAGTCAAAAGTCTCTGTGTCATCTTCGACTCCTACATGAAAATGGACGCACAAATAGGGTCAGTAGTCAGCAGAGCTCACCATCTGCTGCGCCTACTACACAGACTTATCCCATTTATTCCTAAAGAAGACATAGCAGTCGTGGTGGGAACAATTGTGAACTCCAGACTGGACTATGCAAATGCCCTTTACCTCGGGCTCCCAAAGTACCAGATTGCTTGTCTGTAGGTCGAACAAAATACGGTCGCCAGACTGGTGACTGGGAAAAAAACATGGGAATCAATCTCACCTTCGCTGAGAATCCTTCACTGGTTGCCAGTAAAGAACAGGATTGCTTTTAAAGCACTCTGCCTGACACATAAGTGCATCCATGGGAAGGCTCCGCAATATCTATGCGAAAAGATAAAAGGCCACAAAGCCAATCGCGTCTTGCAATCCACCGACCAAAATATGGTCCAGATACCCAAAGCCAGATACAAATCCAAGGGAGAAAGAAGGTTTGCGGTACAAGGTCCTAAACTATGGAACGCTTTACCAACCAGCATTCGGTTGGAGGAAAACCACCTAGTCTTCAGAAGACGGATCAAAACTCTGCTTTTTTGATGCTCTGGAAAGACAGCAACAACTAGCGCCCAGAGGCGATTCAGTTCGCATGCGCTGCGCTATATAAGTTTTTCATTCATTCATTCATTCACTGCTCCAGTAACATTTAACATTGGCGTCTATTGAAATTCTTGGTCAGCTTGGCATGGCGCAGCTCCAGTAACATTTAACATTGGCGTCTATGGAAATTCTTGTTCAGCTTGGCATGGCATGGCTCCAGTAACATTGGCATCTATGGAAAATCTTGGTCAGCTTGGCATGGCAAGCTGACCAAGATTGCACCGCACTGTACATGCGCAAGATCGGTAGGTGCATGCTGGGTAGCCAGCATACACAGAATCCAGGAAGAAGGACACTGTGGCTTCAGATGCCCACACTGGAGATGGCCGCGCTGTGCAGAAATTTCACAAAGTAGGAAAACAATGCTGCACAGATAAAAAACTGGGCATAGTTTACAGCATACCTTTGTTACATTGCTTGAGGCATGAGTATTCTAGGGGTATTTTTATCTTAAAAGTCATGTTTCAGCCGGAACTCCACATTAAGGCAGACCTGGGCATTTTAGAGGGCCCCCTGGCCACATCCAGACCTTTGGCTGTCCCTGTCTGGCCCGCATGAGGTCAATTGGAAATTAGAAACCCCTGGGTCCAGGCAGGCAGGTCAACAAGAAGGTGGCAGCTGTGCTTCCTCGCTTGTGGTCCACCGGTCACCAAGATGGTAGGGGTCGCATTTCTACCCTTTCAGAACAGCATTGGCTGTGTAGGAGGAGTAGTGCTGCCCATGGAGCAACTGGGACAGATCATGGGAGGTAAGTAACAAGGATATGATGCGGGTGAGGGCGTATGGGGAAGTGTTGCCAGGTCACGCCCTCCATCCCACATGTAATGAGTAAAGCTTAGCCTTGGAAAAAGTCAGATGAGAGCTTTTGGTTGGGAATCCCGACCGTGCGTATGCTCCATCAGACTTTTTCCAATGGAAAAACTGCTGGAAAAAGCAGGTTCTCTATTTTCCCGTCAGGAAAAAAATCAGATCGGAATTTCCTATCGTGTGTACAAATTCCAACGCGCAAAATTCCGATGCATGCTCGGTAACAAATCGACGCATGCTCAGAAGCATAGAACTTAATTATCTCGGCTCATCGTAGGCTTTTACGTCACCGCGTACTTGGCAGTCAAAAGTTCACCAAACTTTTGTGTGACTGTGTGTATGCAAGGCAGGCTTGAGCGGAATTCCGTCGGAAAAAACATCTGTTTTTTTTTTGCGACCGGAAAACCGATCGTGTGTACAGGCACAGGGGCACAGAGGAACAAACAGTGATTACTTCAGAAAAACAAAAGGTAGGAATCTGCAACGAAGTTTGTTAAAATCCTTGTTATGTACATAGATCCAGGGCCGCCATTAGGAATTTTGGGGCCCCTTACACAGCTTCAGGCATGGGCCCCCTGGAGCAGAGAACCGGAGGGGGGTGCTGCCGCCTGAAATTGAGGAGGGGGGGGCCTTTACAAAAAAAAAAGAAATAAAGAAAAATATATATATAAAACAAGGGGGGTAGCCATCCGGGACCTTGGGGACCTCCGGGCCCTTTAATAGAAAAAATATATATAAAAAAAATAAAAATTTATAAAAAATACATAAAAAAAAGGGGGGTTGCCATCCTGGACCCTGGGGTCATCTGGGCCTTTTAATAAAAAATAAAAAAATAAACATTTATAAAAAAGGGGGGGGGGGTTGCCACATGGGGCCCTGGGGACCTCTGAGCCCTTTAATAAAAAAATATATATATATAAAAAAAATATATAATTTTTTTTATAAAAAAGCGGGGGTTGCCATCCGGGCCCCTGGGGACCACCGGGCCCCTTACAGGTGTACTGCCTGTACCCCCCTGATGGCGGCCCTGCATAGATCACCCAGAGGGGAATTTTATTGTTCCCTATTGCCCTCCTTTGATGTAATAAAGGAAACAATGTTGCCTTTTTCATGTATTTTATCCCTGACTTGAGTACAGCTTTAAATAAAGCACAAAGTGGCAGTTGGCAGAGATCACATGACCGTTTTGATGCCTTTGATTGGAATGAACAAGGGGATTTTAAACTGCAGCGTGGAAGCTTTGTTACCTTCTGCTAATCATTAAAATAACCAATATATTCTCTCTTTTTTCTTTTTACTGCTCTGCTAATTTTATTAAAGCGCCATTTACTGCATAGCGTGTCCTATTAGGATATTGGAAGATTTCATTCGTTCGACCTTGGGACTGTCACGTCTTATAGATTACTCGCTGTCTGAATGAGGGTGAGGAAGGAATGGGGGTTTTTATAGCCCTCTTTCATCTTATTTATAATGCATTAATCAATACTGGCCTGCTGGTTTCATCTCATGTCTCTTAAGGCTGGGCTCACTCTATCTTTGCATGCGGCTCACAGCAGGGGTCCGGTACATCCCCGTTCAGCGTTCCAGGTCTGATTTCAGCCCTGAAATGGGCCAAAAGATGCACAAGACTCCTGTGCAAAATCGCACCTGAGTCGCCGCGGATATTTGTGAACCGGCTCCATAGAGAGCCGGTCAAAATCTCCTGCTATTGCGAATTGGATGCAGTGAAACCCACATCCAGTTCGCAATAGTATGAACTCAGCCCTAAGGGAACGTAGAGAGTATTTTGGCAACTGGTGACGCGCCTTTTGTGCCGGGGTAAAGCTTTTGTCATACGTCAATCACTTAGTCTCTGAATAGGAACGCCCACTCCCACGGGATTCACTACCCGGAAGCCGGGGGGAAAATACTTATACTACGGTATGTAAACCGAAAAAAAAAAAAAACAGCATACTGTACATGTCGGGAGTATGCTGGATTGAATGGTATATACTTGTTTTTAGGGTGAACCTCCACTTTAAGCATCATTAAAATCGCTGCTCCAGAATAAAATGACCGTTTTAAAAAAAAAATTTCCATTGATACATGTTCCCTGGGGCAAGACCCCGGGTTCTCAAAGACGTTTTATGACAATAACTTGCATATTAGGCTTTAAAATGAGCACTTTTGAATTCGAACGTTCGAGTCCCATAGACGTCAATGGGGTTCTAAATGTTCGCGCAAACGGTCGGTCCATTCGAAGGTTCTGTGTTCGGCTCATCCCTAGTGGAAAATAGTCAGACTGTTCACTGTGCAAGGGAAGTTTCAATCTGCAAGGGAATTAACCACAAAGCTTAGTGAATGAGGTGAAGCTCTGGTGAGTTCCATCATCCAATCACGTTATCACATGAAAGTAAAAATGCTGTTTTTTTCTTGCACGTTATTGGGTATTCTTTGCAAAGTAAATCTCCATCGCATTCTCTAAGCTCTTGGGGAAAATTCCCTTGGATTGAGAGACATTGTTGCCCATTCTTCTTTGTAAAATATCTCAAGCTCTGTCAGATTGGATAGAGAGCTTCTGTGAACAGCAAATTTTAAGTCTTGATACTCAATGTGATTTAGGTCTGGACTTTGACTGGGCCATTCTAACACATGAATATGCTTTCTAAATATCTAAACCATTCCATTGTAGCTCTGGCTGTATGTTTAGGGTCATTGTCCTGCTGGAAGGTGAACCTCCGCCCCAGTCTCAAGTCTTTTGCAGACTCTAACAGGTTTTCTTCTAAGATTGCCCTGTATTTGGCTCCATCTATCTTCCCATCAACTCTGACCATCTTCCCTGTCCCTGCTGAAGAAAAGAATCCTCCCAACATGATGCTGCCACCGCCATGTTTCACGGTGGGGATGATGTGTTCAGGGTGATGTGCAGTGTTAGTTTTCCACCACACACATAGCATTTTGTTTTTAGGCTAAAAAGTAAAATGTTGGTCTCATTTGACCAGAGCACCTTCTTCCACATGTTTGCTGTGTCCCCCACGTGGCTTCTCACAAACTGCAAATGGAACTTCTTATGGCTATGTCTTGGTAGCTTTACAGTTGTGCCATACTCTTTCCATTTTCGGATGATGGATTAAACAGAAGCTCCGTCAGATGTTCAAAGTTTGGGATATTTTTTATAACCTAACCCTGCTTTATACTTCTCCACAACTTTATCCCTGACCTGTCCGGTGTGTTCTTTGGCCTTTATGATGCTGTTTGTTCACTAAGGTTCTCTCCCAAACCTCTGTGGGCTTCACAGAACAGTTGTATTTATACTGAGATTAAATTACACACAGGTGGACTCTATTAATTAATTAGGTGACTTCTGAAGGCAATTGGTTCCACTAGATTTTAGTTGTTGGTATCGGAGTAATGGGGGCTGAATACAAATGCACGCCCCACTTTTCAGATATTTATTTGTAAAAATAAAAAACAAAAACCATTTATCATTTTCCTTCCACTTCACATATATGTGCCACTTTGTGTTGGTCTATCACATAAAATCCCAATAAAATATTTAGGTTTTTGGTTATAACATGACAAAATGTGTAAGATTTTAAGGGGTAGGAATACTTTTTCAAGAAAATATTGTGTTGCGCTGATAATCAAGTAAAAAATTGCATACATATATATATACACCATATACATAAATGAATAAGTCAAGTGGCTATTGACGATACGCGTGGGGGAGAAGCCGAGTGACGCGATCGACGGTCGAATCCGTCCTTCTGAGGAGATCGTAGCACTGAGCGGCGTTCAATGACTGATTGCAGTTGAGCCTTTTTACCATCGAGGTTCCGTGAGTGCAATCATTGTATTGCAGGGTTCATTTCCCATTTTATTACGTTATTTGCACCATATATCTTTCTTTTCTCCTTATGAGCGGCTGATATCCTGTGTTAATCGTGGAGTCCAGAAGGAAAAGGTTTTATTTATTTATTTATTTTTTGCTATAATGACAGCTGCACACCAAAGGACTGTGGATCTCACACCTGTCTCCTATCAGCCTATGTACTGAACTGTGTTTTTTCCATGAACTATTTTTGCTGGTTCTATTTGAATTTTTTCACATTATAGTTTTTGAGTGGTTTTTGTTTATCTTTTGCACATATACCTCCCTGATTTGAGGTGTAGGGGGTTCTTATTTATGTATATGGTATATATAAATATATATATATATATATGTATGCAATTTTTTACTTGATTATCAGCGCAACACAATATTTTCTTATTTATTCACTTTGGTTTTGTGCACCTCACGTGTCTGCAGCTTATCTTTAGTATATTATATGGTTTTAGTAATAGCGCTGTAGTACCTTTTTACATATTAATACTTTTTCAAGGCACTGTATATAGGCTCTTGGTACGTTTGTAGGCACATATCTTGACAGTCAAGCTGGATTCCGTTAAGGTTCAAAAGAGGATTACAGACAAGGGCCCGGATTCTCGTACGAGTTACGCCGGCGTATCTCCAGATATGCCGTCGTAACTCTGAGTCCGAGCCGTCGTATCTATGCGCCTGATTCTTAGAATCAGTTACGCATAGATTTGTATTAGATCCGACCGGCGTAAGTCTCTTACGCCGACGTATCATAACTGCATATTTACGCTGGCCGCTAGGGGGCGCGTACGCCGATTTACGCCTAGAAATATGTAAATCAGCTAGATACGCCAATTCACGAACGTACGCCCGGCCGACGCAGTACAGATACGCCATTTATGTTAGGCTTTTCCCGGCGTAAAGTTACCCCTGCTATATAAGGTGTACATGAGGCGTACCAATGGTAAATATGGACGTAGGGCCCCCGTGTCGAATTTTTCACGTTTTACGTCGTTTGCGTAAGTCGTTCTCGAATAGGGCTGGGCGTCATCTACGTTCACGTCGAAAGCATTGGCTTCTTGAGGGTTAATTTGGAGCATGCGCACTGGGATACTTTCACGGACGGCGCATGCGCCGTTCGTAAAAAGCGTAATTTACGCGGGGTCACATTAAATGTATATAACACACGCCCACATCTACCACATTTGAATTAGGCGGGCTTACTTTGGTTTGAGAATACGGCACTTGTCAAAGTTGCGGAGGCGTAACGTAAATAGGATACGTTACGCCCGCACAAAGATACGCGGTTCTACGTGAATCCGGGCCAAGGTTTGGGGATGTTGGTCACAAGTGCTGGCAGAACCAGTTCATCGTAGCGTAGGTTTACAATTCAAAGCCTGGTGATAATAGTAGCTAAACCATTGAGGGAACAAGTCCAGTGAAGACCTGCGAAGGAATAAACCTTACCCCTCTCTACTTAAACCCAAACAAATAAATTTTAAATTGAGTTACACCTTGCAATAAAATGGTAAAACTCTGATAATGGAAAAGAGTATGTGCCCTTGCTGTCAAAGTTAAAATCTGGTTGCTATGGACAGCACGGACCCTTTCCTTTCATCCCCTCTATACAGTAGGTATGATAATATCTTTATCAGAAGACACGGAGATCTGAGCATTACCTACACCAAACCTCCGGCATCAAGCACTGCGCAGGAATACTAATGCCTTCAGAAGTCTAATTAATCACCTGGATTCAACATTCTAGATGAATTGGTTTTTACTCGTACTTGTTATTTATTGGCTACTCACCCGAAGTATAATAAGAACCGATAAAACAACAGCAAATCAATTAAAGTCATCAGAGCAATGCAAATGCCCAGGCTACGTGTTCCACAGCTGGGATCAAAGGAGACGTGTCAGAATGTTAGTACCCGACCACATTTCTTGTGTTCTGTATACATCCAAAAGTAGTCCATATTACTTGACCCTGCTATATTGTAATAGCTAATTGGTCCAGTGATGATGCTTCGCCTATATTCCAACAGTTGCTGTATGCAGAAGAGCACCCAATTTCTTGTAATCTGTGATGTGTTACAGCTGTATTCCAAATTATTTTTCAGTGTGGGACCACCAGGAAAATCTCTACTCCTGAACTCATAGGGCCAAATTCACATACAATTGCGTTACGCTGCGGCGGCGTAACGTATCCCATTTACGTTACACCGACGCAAGTTTACAGCGTAAGTGCTTGATTCACAAAGCACTCACCTGTAAACTTGCGGCGGCGTAGCGTAAATCCGCCCGGCGCAAGCCCGCCTAATTCAAATGGGGCGGGGACCATTTAAATTAGGCGCGTTCCCGCGCCGAACGTACTGCGCATGCTCCGTCCCTAAAATTTCCCGACGTGCATTGCGCTAAATGACGTTGCAAGGACGTCATTGGTTTCGACGTTAACGTAAATGGTGTCCAGCGCCATTCACGGACGACTTACGCAAACGACGTGAAATTAAAAAATTCAACGCGGGAACGACGGCCATACTTAACATTGGTTAGACCAACTAGAGGGCATGCTTAGTTTTACGCGACGCATCTCTACGGAAACAACGTAAATTTAGATCGACGGGCAAAGCGGACGTTCGTGAATCGCCGTAACTAGTCATTTGCATATTCTACGCCAACCGCAATGGAATCGCCACCTAGCGTCCGGCCTAGAATTGCAGCCTAAGATCCGACAGTGTAACACAGTTACACCTGTCGGATCTTAGGGCTATCTATGCGTAACCTGATTCTATGAATCAGGCGCATAGATACGACAATCGTATCTCAGAGATACGACGGCGTATCAGGAGATACGCCGTCGTATCTCTTTTGTGAATCTGGCCCATAGTTTTTGCAGCCAATTCTCAACGCCATATGTCCTGCAGCCAATGCTGTAGCCCATAGCTCCTGTAGCCTATTCTGGATTTAATAGTTCCTGCAGCCTATGTTGGACTCCATAGTTCCTGCAGCCTATGTTGGACTCCATAGTTCCTGCAGCCTATGTTGGACTCCATAGTTCCTGCAGCCTATGTTGGACTCCATAGTTCATGCAGCCTATGTTGGACTCCATAGTTCCTGCAGCCTATGTTGGACTCCATAGTTCTGGCAGCCTATGTTGGACTCCATAGTTCCTGCAGCCTATGTTGGACTCCATAGTTCCTTCAGCCCATCATGGACCCCATAGTTCCTCCAGCCCATCATGGACCCCATAGATCCTCCAGCTCATGATGGACCCCATAGTTCCTCCAGCCCATCATGGACCCCATAGTTCAAGCAGCTTATGATGGACCCCATAGTTCCTGCAGCCCATCCTAGACCCCATAGTTTTTGCAGCCAATTTTGGACCCTGTACGTCCTGCAGCCCATCTTGCACTCCATAGTTCCTGCAGCCCATGATAGACCCCATAGTTCCAGCAGCCCATCATGGACCCCATAGTTCAAGCAGCTGATAGAGGACCCCATAGTTCCTGAAGCCTATCCTAGACCCACGTAGTTTTTGCAGCCAATTTTAGACCGCATATGTCCTGCAGCCAATGCTGTACTCCATAGTTCCTGCAGCCCATTGTGGACCCCACACTTCCTGTATCCCATCGTGGACCCCACAGTTCCTGCATCCCATCGTGGACCCCACAGTTCCTACATCCCTTTGTGGACCCCATAGGTCCTGCAGCCCATATTGGACCCCAGAGTCCCTGCAGTCAATCTCGGGAAAACCCTATCAACTTGACTGAAACCATGACTCTAAAATGCCTCTCTGTAGAATATGGTAACTAACTATCTTTCTACACTGCACAACAAGACATTCCAAAGACATGGGAACAACAACTTCTTCTAGTACCATACTGTATTTCTGCAAAGTTATTATAGCAAGCAAACCTGTTATTATAGAAAAAAAAAAAAACATTAGCATATAAGCTCCTAATATTCCCTAAAAGCCTACATTAATTATTTTTCCATTAATAATCTAAAGCAATAGGGCCACTTGTTCCATCTTTAAAGCGGGGGTTCACCCTATAAACCCCAAAAAAAAATTTCTTCTACCATAAAATCAGGCATTGTAGCACGAGCTACAGTATGCCTGTCCCGATTTTTTTATCCCCGTACTCACCGTGTACTCGTACATCGAAGATACCGACTCCCCTCGGGGAATGGGCGTGCCTATGGAGACGGAGGATGATTGACGGCCGGCTCTGGCGCGTCACGCTTCTCCGGAAATAGCCGAAATAGGCTTGGCTCTTCACGGCGCCTGCGCATAGCCTGTGCGCAGGCGCCGTTAAGAGCCGAGACCTACTCCGGCTGTCTTCGGGGAGAGTGACGTGCCAGGGCCGGCCGTCAATCATCCTCCCTCTCCATAGGCACGCCCATTCCCCGCGGGAGCCGAAATCTATAATGTACGAGTACACAGTGAGTACGGGGGTAAAAAAATCGGGACAGGCATACTGTAGCTCGCGCTACAATGCATGTCTCGATGGAAAAATCATGTCAGTGAGGGTGAACTACCGCTTTAACCATATAAAAGGGAATTTCTATCAAAAGATATCCTTACATTTTTCTGTCAATAGGACAGGAAGTGAAGGAAATCTCCCCAATCAAACTCATAAGTAGGAAAGAAAACCTTACAGGGTACAGAGGTTTTAACTATTCTCTACTCCACTCAAAATAAAGAAAAAGTTTTGATGATATACAGTATATACTGTAAGTAGGAACCCCAATGTGCTGGGGAATAAAATCAAATATTTGACAATCCACCCATGGGTAGGTGCCAGTTCATGTAGGTGGGAGCTGACTTTGGCCTTTTTGCCTTGGCTGCCTAAGCATCTTGTCCCAGCACAGTTTACAATTACTAAGAAGCCATGTAAGCTGCATTGTTGGCAAAGGAATGCGATCTATACAGTCGCAATTTGCATTTTAACTGTGTACCGCATTAACATGATCTCATGTTGCGCCTATGCTTTTGCCAGTAGCACATGTTTCCATATCGAAGAAGAAAAATGAAATAAGAACACACAAACATATTTTAATCTGCCATAAATTCCTCCCTGTTCGATCTTCTTGTTTTTTTTCTCAGGGAATCATTTTTCATGTTGTGCCCATCTGTCATTCTCATTGATGGCCGCAGCTTTTGAGCATGAAATGCGGAAGGAAAAAAAAAAAACACATGAAAGAAACTCTAATCAAAAGAGAACAAGCGTCTCTGTGCGCCCATACGTTATATTACAGAGGCGCTCCTCAGTGTATCCTATCTTCCCTGAGGGAAGCCCGCTGGAGCTTCACTGGTGCCAAGATTCAATGGGAAGACGGAGAATAAACCCGGCAGCGTGGCGGTGGGTGTACACAAAGCTGAATCTACAGGAAATAAAAGAAAACAGACTGCAAAAAAATGCATGCTGTGAACAATGACTACGGCGTCTGTAAAGTTGATGATAGACTAATGAATTTTTTCTTAATTGGAAAAAAGTGTATTTATTATTTTAGTTACTTTTATTGTGCCAACACTTCCTGCAGCTTGTAGGCCCCATACACACTATTAGATTTTCTGCAAATTATTGTCTTCAGATTTACCAAAACCATGTAATATGAGGTCAAACCTTAAAGGGGTTGTCAGGCCTCGTACACACGACCGTTTTCCTCGATAGAATCCATCAAGAAACTTGGTGGCAGAGCTTTTTTGCCGAGGAAAAACGGTCGTGTGTACGTTTTTCATCGAGAAAACTGTCGAGGAACTCGACGAGGAAAAAAGAGAACAAGTTCTCATTTTCCTCAACGGGAGTCTCAATTTCCTCGTCGTGTTCCTCGTCGGGCTGGTTTTCGACGAGAAACGCGAGCGTGTGTATGCTAAGAAACCCGCGCATGCTCAGAATAAAGTATGAGACGGGAGCGCACCTTCGGTAAAAGTAGCGTTTGCAATGGAGATAGCACATTTGTCACGCTGTAACAGACTGAAAAGTGCAAATCGTCTCTTACCAAACTTTTACTTAACACGCAGTAACATAAGATTAGCAAAAGCAGCCCCAAGGGTTGTGCCAGTGGAATCGAACTTTCCCTGCCATTGTATGTGTTGTACGTCACCGCGTTTGAGAACGAGGAGATTTTGTCTTGACCGTGTGTACGCAAAGCAAGCTTGTCGAGTTCCTCAACAAGCCCAACAAGGAGCTCGTCGAGGAAAACGATGTGTCTTTTCCGACGAGTTCCTCGGTCGTGTGTACGAGGCCTAAAGGTAAAAGTTTTTTCACCTTAATGCAATCATGCATTAAGGTGAAAAAAACATCTGCGGATTAGCGCATCAACCCCCCCCCCCCCCCCCGTTTACTTACCTGACCCCTCGAAAGTCCCACACCATGAATGTGCTTGCTTGTATCTCCTGTATCACAGGAGTGCACCCGCAAGAACTCATCACTATGCGAGCTTGCTTGCGTGAAGGTGATGAGTTCTTGCGAGGGGGAGCCAAGACAGCCACCGAGGGACCCCAGAAGACCAGGTTCGGGGCCACTGTGTGCAAAACGAGCTGCACAGTGGAGGTAAGTATAACATGTTTGTTATCTAAAAAAAAAATCTTTTAAGAGTTTCAAGTTGTATGCAATCAAGCAGTCCCTTGCACTACATGGTTTTGGTAAATCTGAAGACAAAACTCTGCAGAAAATCCAATAGTGTGTATGGTAAGGTGACCAGATTTTTAAAATGAAATCCGGTGTCGCGGGTGAGGCATGGTGACCTGATTAAGGAGGGATCCACTACATTGAAATCCTTGCAGTTTGCCGGTTTGGCTTAAAGGCTCTTCTACTGCATGGCTAGAGGTTCGTGGCTTTAAAATCCTGTGGCAGAGGATTCCTGGACGCATCCAAGTTCATCCAAAAGGTCTGTGGCAGAGACCAAGTGCATTCAAAAGGTCTGTGGCAGAGACCAAGTCCATTCCACAACAGTCTGTGGCAGTGGCTGTCTAGTTCGTGCATCATCCCGGCTGCTGGGCCATTTGAGAGGGGACTATCCGGGTGAGCAATACCCACACAACAGTTGAGAGTGGAGACTCAGACTGATGGGGGGGGGTAGACAGCCACAGAGAGAGGGAAGAAGGGGTGGTAAGATAATAGAATCAGGTAGCAATGTTTCATTTTTCTGTGCAGGTGGGTGGCTGAATCTCCCAGAATGACACAACACCGGAGCGGGATGTGATTTGCACAGAGTCATTCATTGATTTCGTAGGCTGAGATGAGAGCTGTAAATATTACACATGTCACTTCTCCCTGTAATTTCACCCTGCTGATGATGTGACGTGCAGACAGCGGCATCCGCAGCCTCCAGCATTACCATAGCTCTCTCTTTTTTTTAAATTGCCTAAGAAAGAAATCTATTTATCTGCAAGGTGTGAATCAGGACAACAACAGCTGTGCTCTGTCTTGTCATTGTGGAACTACACAAGGCACAATGGAAAAAAGACACAAGTCTATCTAGTTCAACACAGAAAAAGATAAATAAATAGAAAGCCTTCATATACAGAATCACAGTTGATCCAGAGGAAGGTAAAAAAAAATCTCCTATGAAGTTTGGTCCAATTTTCTCAAATGTCATCACATTACACCACATATGAACCGCCCAGGAACACGCAGCGCGTGACCCTAAATATTAGTACTGTTTAACCCCATCCAACCGCAACAGCTCTCAGTCTCTCCTAGAGTTTACCAGGCTGCCAGCGGTTGGGGCGGGGAAAGTGCGCCTCAACCCCAGAGGCTCATGCACCTAATGTGCACGGGGGGCCTTGGGCTTCAGAGGCTTGAGTCTGGGTTCATACTGACGCAATGCATCACATTGCATGTGATTTGCACAGAAATCACACCACATTCCTGTGCAAATCACATGCGATTCTGTGTGGCGCCATTTGAGCCCATCATTTTTTTTATGGCTCAAATCGCACCACTTCCGAGAGAAAGGTGCAGGGGCCTTTTTTTTTTTTTTTTTGCCGTACTAGTGTTCATTCTAGGGATCGACCGACTATAGGTGCGGCTGATTATCGGTCTGCCGATTATTCACTTTTTTGGAAGTTTCGTTCACAAACATACCCGATATTACCGATATTGCTTCAAGGGGTTTTACCAGGGAGCTGCAGCTGCATGCATCACACCGGTACCGTTCTTTAAAGCGGACGGTGTCCTTTATTGTAATAACAACCAATGCGGCTCAACCGTTAGGCTGTTATTACAAGCAGTGGGAGGGGACGTTCCCCCCGCAACCTTCTGCCGCTCGCTCAGGCTCTCTAGTCCCATCGGGAGGCCCGAGCAACCAACCGGCGCGTCCCCTGGCTGGCCGAAGACCAGGTATTGGATTAGGGTTGCAACCTTTTCATCAAGCCAAACCCAAACACTTTAGCAGCAATTTTTTTATTTGTTTTTGCATTTAACACTATAGGACTGTAAGAGACCTGGAGCAGCTTTGGGTGCCCCAAGAAGAGTAGTATTGCAGACCATGTAGCGTCCCGTGATGGGGGTGTGGCCAAATTGGGTTAATAATGGGAAAAGTTTAAGGAACATAGTTAAATCAAACAAGGTCAGTCTGTCCCCCAGTACAGTCTCCCCCCCCAGGTCAGTCTGTACCCCAGTACATCCCCCCCAAGTCAGTCTGTCTTCCAGTACAATCCCTCCTTGGTCAGTCTGTCCCCCAGTACATCCCCCCAGGTCAGTCTGTACCCCAGTACATCCCCCCCAAGTCGGTCTGTCTTCCAGTACAATCTCTCCTTGGTCAGTCTGTCCCCCAGTACATCCCCCCAGGTCAGTCTGTCCCCCAGTACATCCCCCCCCCCCCCAAGTCAGTGTGTCTTTCAGTATAATTCCTCCTTGGTCAGTCTGTACCCCAGTATAATTCCACCAGGCCAGTCTGTACCCCAGTTAAAGCACCCCCCCCCCACCAATATAATTAAAAACACTGGAAGCCGATGGGAGGGGAGAGGGGGATAAGAGGACTGGTGCTGCAGGGCTGCCACTGATGTGTCCGGGTTTCAGGTGGACTGAAAACTGGACACAGGATCTAAAACCCGAACTGTCCAGACAGGTGGCAATCTAGTAACCCAGAAGGGATGTCATGACATCACTTCCCAGATTACTGGCATCTTAAAGGCCTAATCCTCCTTGTACCAGCAACAACTGTGATAAAAAATAAACAAAAATGTAAAAGGACAGTGTAAAAATAAAAATATTAAATGTACAGAATATCGGCCTGAGAGGTGGCTGAAATATTGGTATCGTATCGGCACCGAAAAAACGATGCCGCTCAATCCCTAGTTCATACCCATGCGATTTAAATTGCGCAAACGCACTGCGCTCTGTGACCTGTTTTGGGTTGTCGTTTTAACTGACACCCGCAGCAGATCGCATGGACACAGTGCGATTGCGATACGGGGGAAACGCAGCGATTCCTGTGCGTTTTCCGCATCAGTGCGAACCGAGCCTGAAGATGTTTTTTTTTTTTTGGTTAGACTCGATGGATATGTATCTTTTCAACAACACTTACAAAGTAACAATGTTGCGGCTTTATAGGAACAGAATTATAATTTTAGTTGCTGAAGCTAATATTTCCGTGGCCGTGGGGATCCATATTGGGGGCGTTTGTGAATCTGATGCTTCAAACTGGGTGACTTAAACAAAAAAAAGAAAAGAAATAAAAACATAATTACAGGGTGAGTTTTCCTTAATATCGTCTCCAACACATAATCCTCTGGTTTTATTATCCCTTGTAATAACACCGGGTTTACATTATTACAGCGGTTTGCAGTTTATAGACCCGTAACCAATTAGAAAGGGAAGTTTCTATTGTGATTAAGCAAATGTTTCTTTATACAGCCTTCTTATGCCACTGGCTCTTAAAGCAGAACTAGTACTAGCAAGGTGTACCTAATAAAGTGTCCAGTAAGTGTATTTACTAATGCTAGCAGCATAGGCGTGCGCACATAGGCCCAGATTCTCAAAGGCGTTACGACGGCGCAACACCATTTGCACCGTCGTAAGTCCTAATCTGGCCCCGGGTATCTATGCGACTGATTCTTAGAATCAGTTACGCATAAATACCCATTAGATCTGACAGGCGTAAGGCTCTTACGCTGTCAGATCTTAAATGCAATTTTGAGGCGCAGCCAATGTTAAGTATGGCCGTCGTTCCCGTGTCGAATTTTAAAAAATCGACGTCGTTTGCGTAAGACGTCTGTGAATGGCGCTGGACGTCATTTACGTTAACGTCTAAGCAAATGATGTCGGTGCGACGTCATTTAGCACAATGCACGTCGGTTAATTTACCCGACGGGACATGCGCAGTACGCTCGGCGCGGGAACGCGCCTAATTTAAATGGTGCCCGCCCCATTTGAATGGGGCGGGCTTGCGCCGAGTGCTTTTACAATACACCGCCGCAAGTTTACAGGTAAGTGTTCTGAGAATCAGGCACTAACGCTGTAAACCTGCGGCGGTGTAACTGCCCAGGAGCAACGTAATTATATGTGAATCTGGGCCATAGGGTGTAAGGTGTGCGCCTGGGCACACCCTAATCACCCTGTACTGTGCAGATTCCACCTGCTGCCTGGCTGTAAAGAAAGGGACTGGGGAATCTCTGTCCTCAGTCCCTTTCTCTGTCTTAAAAGTTAGACATCAGGGGTCTGTTTAGACCACTGATATTTCACCAAAGCCCCCAAACAGGGCTCCTAAAAAAATAAAAAAAATAATATAAAAAAAAAATAATAAAAAAAAATAATAATAATACAAATAAAGGTAAACTACTGACACCGATCTCTGCCCTGCTGACAAAGCCCTACTGACTTGCCCACTGCCATATATGGTATATTACACATGCATGTGTGTTTGAGCTTTGGTGTGCACACCCTAATGCAATAGGCTGCGCACACCTATGGCTAGCAGGATTAAAGGGGTTGTAAAGGTACGATTTTTTTCCCTAAATAGCTTCCTTTACCTTAGTGCAGCCCTCCTTCACTTACCTCATCCTTCCATTTTGCTTTTAAATGTCCTTATTACTTCTCAGAAATCCTCACTTCCTGTTCTTCTGTCTGTAACTCCACACAGTAATGCGAAGCTTTCTCCCTGGTGTGGAGTGTCGTGCTCGCCCCCTCCCTTGGACTACAGGAGTGTCAGGACGACCACTAACACACAGCTCCTTTCTCTATCTGCAAAGTAGAGAGTGTCCTGACCTGCCTGCTCGCCCCCTCCCCCCTCAAGAGGCTTTCTCCACACCAGGGAGAAAGCCTCGCATTACTGTGTGGAGTTACAGACAGAAGAACAGGAAGTGAGGATTTCTCAGAAGAAATAAGGACATTTAAAAGCAAAATGGAAGGATGAGGTAAGTGAAGGAGGACTGCACTAAGGTAAAGGAAGCTATTTAGGAAAAAAAATTGTACCTTTACAACCCCTTTAAAAATAGTTCATGTGTGGCCTTTACCTTTTGTCCATGCAGGACAAAATAAGAGGGTCACTTTACTACCCCACTCCCCAGCAGCATATACTCATATTTATTCACTCCCTGCTACTCCTAAACCTGGGTAAAGGAAGCCCCAAGGTATAAGCACCAAAACAACTTTGTCCTGAGTTGGTCCCAGCCTCTTGCTGGTACAGCAGAGCTCGGATTAGTAGAAGCAGCACAAGAAACCAATCTGTTGTGCTGCAGTGCAAGGAACATGCTGATAGGAGAGAGCAGAGTAAAAGAGATGAGTTCATAAGTCTGCCGCTTCTCCTTTTACTACCCAGTGAAAGAGTGGGAGTGAGGAGGGGGCTTGTGAGTAGGGTTGCCACCTTTTCTTCAAGCCAAACACTTTAGCGGCACAGGGCACATTTTTTTCCCTATACACTGTGGCCCGGATTCAGGTAGATTTGCCCCTTAGTTACGGAGGCGCAGGGCAGCGTTTTTGCCCTGCGCCCCCGCAAATTTCCTGCGCTACCCACGATTCACGGAGCAGTAGCTCCGTAAATTGCATGTGCGCTGTGTAAACTTGCCCTGCGTAAGGGCGCCTAATGTAAATGATCCCGTAGGGGGCGGGAATAATTTAAATTAGGCGCGCTCCCGCGCCGAGCGTAGAGCGCATGCTCCTTCGGGGAAACTTTCCCGACGTGCATTGCGGCAAATGACGTCGCAAGGACGTCATTTGCTTCAAAGTGAACGTGAATGGCATCCAGCGCCATTCACGAATCACTTACGCAAATTACGTAAAATTCGAACGTCGCGACGCGGGAACGACGGGTATACTTTAGCATTGGCTGCCCCTGCTATTAGAAGGGGCAGCCTTACGCTAAACACGCCGTACGGAAACGACGTAAATTGCGTACGCAGGGCTCGCGCAACATTGTGAATCGGTGTTAGTATGCAATTTGCATACTATACACTGAGCACAATGGGAGCGCCCCCTAGCGGCCATCGCAAGAATGCAGCCTAAGATATGCGTGGCATAAGAGCCTTATGCCACGCAGATTTTAGGCTGCAGTCGGCGTTACGATGTTCCTGAATCAGGAGCATTCGTAACGCCGGGGCAAGTAAGCAATTGCGCTGTGTAACCTATGGTTACACAGGCGCAATTGCTTCTTGAATCCGGGCCTGTAACATTATAAAAGACCTGGGACACCTTTGGCTGCCCCAAAGAGAGTGGTGATGCAGCGCGCTGAGGCAAACAGTGGGCGTGGCCAAACTGCTCTTGCTGACATAATGCCCCCCCCCCCCCCCCAGTGATGCCAAACCTGCCTCCAGCTACCGAATGGCAACAGATTTTTGTGCGACTATCTCAGTTACTTGGGGAGCCACAGCCCAGTCTAAATAATGTGTCTGGATTTCAGGCAGACTGAAACCCGGACACAAGATTCCAAACCCGAACTGTCCAGGTGAATCCCGGACAAGTGGCAACCCTACTTGTGAGTGAAACTGCAGCAGAGGAAGGTTAGTCCCAGACCAGTCCCGACCCAACCCCCCCCCCATCTTACTAGAGCAGGGTCCTCAAACTGGTGGCCCTCCCACTGTTGCGGAACTATCATCATTTCTCTGTCTGTGGGAGTCATGCTTGTAACTGTCAGCCTTGCAATGCCTCATGGGACTTGTAGTTCCCCAACAGCTGGAGGGCAGCCAGTTTGAGACCCCTGCACTATAGAGAACTGTGTAAATCTCAGGACTAGATGATCAGCAATAGAAAGGTATAACAGCTCCCTAATATGTATGTTTTCATTGTCTTGTCATTCTCTCTGCGGTTTCCTCTCCGGCTTCTGCGAAATGCATTGAGAACACAAAGTAGCTCCTCAGGATTCTGTAGGCTTGCCATGTTTTGGATGCATTTCATTACCCGTCAATCCCTCCAGGAATTCCATGGAGGATCCCCGCAGCCAAGGCAGAGCATCTTAAACGTATCGTATTGATTCCGATGTCATTTAATTTATTGGTGCGTAACATTTCCATTTCAATTTCTTTGTTATCTGGACCGCCACAGGGCCTGACCTCGGCAGGAACTAAAAGATAATGATCTCCCAGGATGGCTGCAATTTCAGCTAAGTCAAGTGTTCAGTTTGAATACACAATATCGAGGTGGTTGGGGGAGACATCGCTGCACAGTGCACTGTGGGTAACCAGGGCCATTTTGAAGTGATGGTCCGCATCATACATCAGCCGAATTCCGTGTTCCACACATCTCTTTAGATAAGGCATCCTGTTCTTTTCTGTGATGGGTTGGAATAGATGGTCTACACCAGGGCTCGACAAATCCCGGGGCGCCAGGTCGCCATGGCGACTAGAAATAGGGTCCTGGCGACTTGGCTTGGAAGGGGGGGGGGGGCTGGCGCCATCTGGTGGTGAGCCGTTGGTATTACAAGTTATTACCACCAGATGTGTAAGCTGGCGCCATCTGGTGGTGGCCGTTGGTATTACAAGTTAAGCATTACAAGTTAAACAGCAATTCTAATGCAATTTTTCACTATTTTCACTGCCATCTTCTTCCCTCTAATTAGAACCCCCAAACATTATATATATTTTTTATCCTAACACCCTAGAGAATAAAATGGCGATCGTTGCAATACTTTCTGTCACGCCATATTTGCGTAGCGGTCTTGCAAGCGCACTTTTTTTGGGAAAAAATTACAATTTTTTTGGGAAAAAATATACACTTTTTTTGGGAAAAAATTACACTTTTTTGGGGAAAAAAATACACTTTTTTAAATAAAAAAATAAGACAACAGTAAAGTTATCCCCATTTTTTTTAATATTATGAAAGATAATGTTACGCCGAGTAAATTGATACCCAACATGTCACGCTTCAAAATTACGTCCGCTCGTGGAATGGCGTCAAACTTTTACCCTTTAAAATCTCCATAGGCGACGTTTAAAAAACTCTACAGGTTGCATGTTTTGAGTTACAGAGGAGGTCTAGAGCTAGAATTATTGCTCTCGCTCTACCAATCGCGGCGATACCTCACATGTGTGGTTTGAACACCGTTTACATATGCGGTCGCTGCTCACGTATGTGTTCGCTTCTGTGCGCAAGCTCGTCGGGACAGGGCGCGTTTTCTGGCTCCTAACTTTTTTAGCTGGCTCCTAGATTGCAAGCAAATTTGTCAACCCCTGGTCTACACCCCTCTATAAATTCTAGTTTTGAAAGAAATTGGGAAAGGTTATACAATGTTGATAGTTTTTTTTTTCTGTCTGTGAAGATTTTTCCTTACTTCCTGTCACTGTGACACCCATACAAGAAAAGGAGTGACTGTTCCTCTTTTGAATAGGAAGGCACAACTTTGGCAGGAATTGGGATTTAAGGTACCCAAAGACGTCGAATCGGGAGATGACAATGAATATCGGCAATTTGGCGTTAGATTCTCGTGTGCACCTGTGACCTCAAACACCACGGGCCTTTCACTCTAGGTCAGTGGTTCTCAACCTGGGTTCCGTGGAATTCTAGGGTTCCTCCAGAGGTTGCTAAGGGTTCCTTCCCACTGATCATCACACAAATGTATCACGAGTTGTAGATTTCTAATTTTTAGCAGGGGTTCCCTGAGACCGGAGAACTATTTCAAGGGTTCCTCTGTGTTGAAAAGGTTGAGAAAGGGTGCTCTAGGTGAAAATGATCATTCTGACAGGGTAGGATTGGGAGCATTGAGCACCAATAAGGTTAGCATTAGGGTTACAGCTAGGGATAGAAGTACCGGTAGGGTTAGCATTATTGTTAGAGCTAGGGTTAAGAATACCATTAGGGTTAGGGTTAGACCCAGGGTTAGGAGTAATAATTGGGTTAGCATTAATGTTAGAGCTAGGGTTAAGAATACCATTAGTGTTACACCTAGGGTTAGAAGTACCATTAGGGTTACACCTAGGGTTAGAAGTACCAATAGGGTTACAGCTAGGGTTAGGAGTACCATTAGGGATCAGAGCTAGAGTTGGGAATACCAATAGGGTTAACATTTAGGTTACCATCCAGGGTTAGGAGTACCGTTAGGCTTAGAGCTAGGGCTAGGAGTACCGACAGGTTTAGCAATAATGTTAAAGCTAGGGTTAAGAATGCCATTAGGATTAGACCTAGGGATAGAAGTACCAATAGGGTTAGCATTAGTGATAGAGCTAGGGTTAGGCTTAGCATTAAGGATCAGAGCTAGTGTTAGAAATACCAATAGGGTTAGCATTTAGGTTAGACCCAGGGTTAGGCGTACCATTAAGGTTAGGAGTACCAATAGGGTTGGCATTAGTGTTAGATCTAGGGTTAGGGGTACCATTAAGATTAGGGCTAGGGTTAGGAGTACCATTAGGATTAGGGCTAGGGTTAGGAGTACCATTTATATGAGAGCTAGTGTTAGGCGTACCATTAGGGTTAGCTATAGGGTTACAGGTAGGGTTAGGAGTACCATTTATATGAGGGCTAGTGTTAGGCGTACCATTAGGGTTAGCTATAGGGTTACAGATAGGGTTAGGAGTACCATTAGGGTTAAAGCTAGGTTTAGGAGTACCAATAGGCTTAGTATTAGTGTAAGAGCAAGGTTAGGAGTACCATTAAGGATCAGAGCTAGAGTTAGGCATATCAATAGAGTTAGCATTAGGGTTTGATATAGGGTTAGGAGTAGCAATAGGGGGGTAGATTGTTAGCATTAGGGTTAGATATAGGGTTAGGAGTACCAATAGAGTTAGCATTAGGGTTTGATATAGGGTTAGGACTAGCCTTAGGGTTAGAGCTAGGGTTAGGAGTACCAATAGGGTGAGCATTAGGGTTAGATATAGGGTTAGGAGTACCCTTAGGGTTAGAAGTACCAATAGGGTTAGTATTAGGGTTAGCGCTATAGCAAGGGTTAGCATTTTGGTCAGCAATAGGGTTGCTTTTAGATTAAGAGTCTGCATTTGTTTGGTACAGGAATAGATACAGGATAAAAATGAGCATCTCTAACCCATAAGAGCCATTTAAAGTCCGCTGCACCCAAACCACCAGAAAACACCATAATATCATCTTCCTTGTTGATTCCAATATGTTTGGCCAGAATGGGGAATTTTGACCAAATGTTAAAGTTTTTGCCGAAATTTCAGCCAAGCAATAACTCCCAGTTTCGCTCATGCCTATTACCTTTCTGGTGGAGTGAGCAAGTTGAGAACCTTTTAGTAGAGCTGCTCGTAGTCTTTAGAGATCTGATTGTTTCTACATGTTGGATTGCTCTTTAAAGTCTCTGGCTGGCCTCAAGGATGACCTGTACCCCTTTCAATATTTTTAGGCATACATAATTCCTATTCATGTTTTTGCATTTTTCTAATAAAAGATAGGACGTTAATTAAAGGTACCGGCAATTAATAATGCATCCGGAAGTAATTTTTGAATCCCATATCAATTAGCAAATATGCAAAGTGTGTGCAGGCGTACCTGCTAATGAATTTGTTGTGGGACGAAGGTTACCGGGTTGGCAATTAAAAACCACAAGAGCCACAAACTGGCAAATTTGCTTTGTGCTGGGATTCAAAAAGAATAAAATGAACCATCTATAGTGAAACAGAAGACTCAGAAAAGCAAAAGAAGATTTTGTTTGCAGGTAACGTGGAAAGGGAGGACTTTGTGTAGAGATCAGCACTGTATTCCTTATATTGATTTACTGTTGAAGTATCTGCCTTGCACAGCAAAGGCTAATGTTCCCACACGAATAGGATCTGTCAGAACACGAGTAAATTATTAATGCCGAAACCTGACTTAGGAGATTCAATAGTCAATGGCTGCAGATAAAAATTAATATATTCAATTATTTCTTTCAGTATTCACACTGATATGTGTATACTGTATGTGTAGGATGTGTTATTCATGGTTCTGCAGACTCAGATTTCCCAAGTCTCTCTTAGCAATAATGTTACAAGCATGTTGATGTAGTGATTGCTTGGTGATCAAAGTTTTTAAAGCAGAACCAGCCAGCAGTTGGTATTTGTAAGAATCAACATCTCCATTCCTAAACTGTAAAAATAGTTCAGCTTTACCTCTCAGGGATAACTGTGTGTGCTGTTATTCACTTGTATTCACCCCTTGTCTGAATAGACATGTCAGCTCAAGGCTAGACTGTAAGGCATGAACTATAAGCAGGGCTGCTGTTAGAAATCAGGGGGCCCCATACAGCCTACCTGACATGAACATCCCCTGGTCAAAAGTGACTGAGGACATAGATTTATCAGTCCCTTTCTCTGCAGCATTATATGCACAGATGAATGAATAGGAAGTGCTCTGAGGTTTCTTGCTCGTTCACAAATTGAAGCATAGTAAACACAGTGAAACATCTGCTCCGGTGGGAGAGGAGAGAAGCCGGAAGCACTGTGGGGGAAAGGGACACACTCGTGGCCCAGACAGAAGATAGAAGGGCCGCATGTGCTAGAACAAATACCCCTGCAGTGCAGCCAGAGGGAGAAAGAGGAAAAGAAGCTGGCAACGCAGAATTAAGGAATTAGGATTAATGTCTGCAATTAGACAGTACAGCCTGCTCAACAGGTGTCCGAGTCCCCATGTTGTACTGATTGGGCTCAGGCCCAGCACAGGACAGCTGGCTTATCAGTGGTCCTGTCTATAAGCATGTTGATATAGTGACTGCTCAGTCATCAAAGATTTTAAAGGAGAACCATAAAGTAATGGGTGTTTGTAAGAATGTGGATATCCAACTTAAATTGTGAGCTATTATTCTCTCTTTGCCAAAGTAGACTTGTCAGCTCAAGGCCAGGTTGTAAGGTTCCCATTGAGGCTGACTTGTCTCCTACCCAAGCTCAAGGCAGGTACCTGACTCTCTGTAATGTAGTGACTGTCCTGTGATCACAAGTATTAAGAGCAAACCATTTGGGATTGGGCTATTATAAGAATCAGAATCTCTGCTCCTAATTTGTTACCATAACGCAGTCTTACTATTCAGGGATAGCTGTGTGTGCTTTCATTTACTTGTATTTTCTTCCTGTCAGAGAAGACATGTCAGTTCAGTGTTAGGCTGTAAGGCTTTCTTTGAAGCTGGCCTGGCACCTTCCTGCAGAGCTCTACCCAAAAGGGGAAGATCCAGTTTTCTGCCTCCTACCCCCCTTCACTGACACATTTGTCACCTTTTGGGGGAGGGGAATGGGTACCTGGTTTTGACAGGTACCTACTCCAACTTCCAGCTCAGTTCACTGCGTCAAATTGAGCTGGAAATTTGCCCCTCCTTCCCCCCGCAGTCAGCCCATTGACAAAGCATAGCGCAATTCACACATGCGCAGTAGGAAGCCGCAAAGCTTCAATGACAGGTTCCCTTAGCCAAGATGGTGGTGCCAGCACCCGGGAGCCGATTCAAGAATCGGCTCTGGTGGGGACACTGCTGGATAGTATAATTCAGCAGCTACAGTATTTGTATCTACTAACTTTCATTTTTTTTTTTTTGGGGGGGGGGGACTCCACTTTAAATAAAGAATAAACATCTAGTAATTTCTGAGGGGTAAAACTCCCATAGGGGAGTTATTATACAATATAAAGCTCTTAAGGCTGTGCATGGATGTGTCTGCAGGTAATAAGGAGTGTGACAACAGTTTATTTAGCCAATAAATCTGTTGACTAGAGGTGACTGCTACAGCTCCTACTGGCTTTTGGGTGCTAGTGAAGGGACCACAGTGGAGACGCTTACCATGAGCTCTCTCCCTACTGTAAGCTCCTCTAAGTAGTTCTGTGTTCCACCCATACGTTGGCAGACCATCATCCAGTCTCCTACTACAGCCTGATTTCAGCACAAGATAGTCTGAAAATCACAGCACAGGTTGATGGAAGGCAGTGGGTATGAAAAGCTGTGACCCATCGTCTAGCATCACAATCACCTGTGTGGTTTGGGCTTTTTTCTCAAAGCTATATATAAATTACTTATATAATCCCTGCAAGAGTCCATCCCACATTGCATTCCCTGACTTTGATGGATATGTTACATTGGCTGCAATGAGAATGATTTATTGCGGAGTCATTTGTTTTTAGTTGAGTTTTCTAATCCCTGTTGTGTATTTAACTACAGTGTAGATGAGCGGTTTCTGTCCTGTTCTATCAACCATTCATCTTATTAAGCATTCTTCATTCCTTCGTTTCTCCATCCCTGTTCCCCTTTCTTCCTTCCATTCTCCCAATTTTCTCCCCTCCTTCCATCCTTCTTTCTTACCTCCCCTTCCCTTCCTTTATTTCTTCCTTCCATTCCCCTAATTTCCATTACTTCTTTCTTTCCTTCCATCTTGCTTTCCTACTCCCATTCTCCATTATTTCCTTCCTTTCTGTCTTTACTTCTTTCTTTCTTCCTTCCTTCCTTTGTTCCTCCCTGGTTCCCTTTATTCCTTCCATTCCCCTCATTTGCTTTCTTTCTTTACTTCTTTCTTTCCTCCCATCTTGCTTTCCTCCTCTATCCCATTCTCTTTTATTTCCTTCCTTTCTGTCTTTATTTCTTTGTTTCGGACTGTCTTTCTTCCTTCCCTTGTTCCCTTCATTTCTTCCATTCTCCTCTATATCCTTCCATCTTGCCCTCCTTCCTTCCCTCCTTCATTTCTTTCTTCCTTCCATACAGATCAGACACTTACAAACTCTCTTTTTCCCCTATAATCTTCTTGACCCCATGTCACAGTTCACATGATGATAATTCTGCCAGTAATTGTCCTTGTTACCGACAGATTCATTAGAATAATTTCCTTCTCATTGATTTCCGTAGCGACTTTATTTGCTCTGTCTGCGGAAATTGCCTTTAAATTGTAATTTTTAAATCCTGGCTGTTGAAGTATTGATTGGACCTGGCTTAAAGGACAATTGTTTGTACATTTCTGTTACCACGGCTTTCTTAATCACAAAAGAACAAAGCCTAATTTTATAAGGGTCCTGTTAATGGAATGAAGAAAAGACGGGGGAGAAATAGAAGGTAGGCAGGAAGGAGGAGAGATAGGAAGGAAGGAAGAAGGGATGGAGGCGGGAAAGAATAAAGAAAGGGGGGAAGGATGACGGAAAGAAAGAGGCAGGGAGATCGGAAGAAGGAAGGTGACAGAAAGGGGAGTGCAAAAGAAGGAAATAGTTGAGGAAGGAAGGAAATAAGTGAGAAGAGAAGGAAGGAAAGAACAAAAATAGGGAGGGAAGGAAGGAAATAGGTGAGGAAGGAAGAAAGGAAGGAAGGAAATAAGGAAATAGCTGACAATAGAAGAAAGGAAGTAAGGAAATAGGTGAGGAAGAAGGAAAGAAATAGATGAGTATAGAAGGAAGTAAGGAAGGAAAGAAGGAAATAGGAAAAGAAGGAAATAGGTGAGAATTGAAGGAAGAAAGAAAGGAAAGAAGGAAATAGGGAAGGAAGGAAATAGGCGAGAATAGAAAGGGAAAAAAGACAAGAAATTAAATAGGTCAAAATAAATGAAATGATGGAAATAGGTGAGAATGGAAGGCTGGAAGAAAATAGGTGAAAATGGAAAGAAATGACAAAAATAGGTGAAAATTGAGGGAAGGAAATAGGTTGGAAAGGAAGGAAATAAGTGAGAATAAAAGAAAGGAAGGAAGGAAGGAAATGGGTGAGAAAAGAAGGAAGGAAATAGATCAGAGAAGAAAGAAAGGAAATAAATAGGTGAGAGTAGAAGGAAGAAATAAATAAAAGAAAGGAAGGAAATAAATAGGTAAAAATAGAAGGGATGAAGGAAGAAGGTATGGAGGCATAAAGGAAGAAAGCAAGGGAGAGGGGGGTGGGGGCGGAGGAAGTAAGTGGAAGGATGGAAGTACGGAACAAAGGAAGGAAGGAAGAAAATAAATATATAGATGAGAATAGAAAAAAGAAAGGGAAGAATGGAGGTGGAAGGAAGGGAAAAGGGAAGGAAGGAAGAAATGAAGGAGAGATAAAGGCAGTAAGGAAGAGAGCAGGGGAAATGGATGCAGGAAGCAGATGAGAAGGGAAGGAAGGAAGGAAGTGGGCACTGTTTGGGCAGCTACACAACAAATGAGGTTTACTGTTGGTAATTGCAGTTATGAACCTGGGGCTAAAAACGTGACAGCATCATACAACCTAGAGGAGTAAAACTAGATGAGTCAATGAAGATTTGGATTCAGCTTCCTGAGTAAGCAAGATGTTTTCTTGTACAAAAAGAGACACAGATTCAAGAGAGACATAATCTTAGAAAAAAAATGACTCAGTAAAGCTGTTGTATAAAACGGAGAAACTTGCTGAATCAAATACTGAACAAACCAGAACAGAAACGTTTTATAAGAAAAAAAACATTATATCAATTTGAAAATATGTTTTTCTTGTTCTCATCGGAATCCCTTAAAAATGATCTTTACAGATTTGTAAAAGTCAGAGCTGGCAAAGCTTTGTCATTGACAAAATTACAAAATGACTTAATTTGGCCTACAAAATGCAACAAAATCCATTATCTAGAAATGTTTGGACCACAATTTGATTTATGTTTTCCCCTTTAATATTAGAGTAACAACATATCATCTCAGAAGGCTCCAAGAGTCATTATTTTTAGGTGCCTCAGGGCCGGTTTGTACTGAAAGTTCTTTTTGGAAGACGGGATTTATCGTACCACCCCTTGGATGCAGTGAGTGGTAAAATGCAGATTTATCAGAGCCGAGTCTCCCTGTTCTGGTTCATCACCCATTACTAAAAGTCCCAAAATTATTATTCCAGAACATCCAGTTCTAGAGAAAAACAGAGATGCTGCTCTGGCTCGGCTTCTACAAGTTTCACACAAACATCTGGTCTATAAATAACAAAGCAATTGGGGAAAGGGGAGACAGAATGATTAGGCGCTCAGTCATGGATATGTTTTCCTGGATTGACTGCCACCGAGATTTTACTACAGCTATTGGCTACAGAATGGAGCGTTCGCTTCATCATTCTCTTAATTGGTCTTAATTTGCTCAGTTAATATTGTGCAAATTGTCACTGTTCTGTCTTGTAGTTCAAAATTTTAATTATATATATATATATATATATATATATATATATATATATATATATATATTATTATTATTGTTGTTTTTTGCTTTACTTTTTTTTATTTCGCTATTAAGAAATTAATATTTTTTGTGTTTTTTTTATTTTATTTGTTTCAGTGTCTCCATTTTTGCTCTAATATTGTTCAAAGGAGATAAGAATATCATGAAATTTAAATGTATATCATTATTATTATTAATAATAATAATAATGATAATGTCATGACATTTCAACTTTATATTATTATTATTATTATTACTATTATCATTATTAACAAAATTAATACACAGCTTTAAATTCATGATATATTAATGAATTGTATTAATATAAAATGTCAAATTCATGAAATAATAATAGTAATAATAATAATAATAATAATAATAATAATAAGACTAAAATTGTATTATTAAATATTTTTAATATTAATTCATTTGTTTTTGTTTTAATGTTGTTCAAAGGAAATAGTAATAATAACATGAAATGTACACTGTATATTATTATTATTAATAATAATAATAATAATAATAATAATAATAATAATAGTAATATACAGTGTACATTTAGTGTTATTATTATTATTTCCTTTGAACAACATTAAAACAAAAATATGAAATAATAATAATACTATCATGACATTTAAACTGCATGATATTATTATTTATTTTAATTGTGTATGATATTATCATTAATAATAATAATAATAATAATAATAATAATAATAATAATAATATCATGAAATTAAAATAGTATATTATTATTATTATTATTATAAATATCTGCAATACTAATGTCATTTTTATGTTTTGCCTGTTGTTTAGTTAATTTACTAAAAGAATAGCAGCTGTTCACTTTACAAATTGATTGAATACGCAATCATATAAGAGAAGTTTAAAGGAAAGGGACATTTTTGCTATCATATGACTGGATATTCAGAGTTAAATCAATATTTATTCATAATAATAATAATAATCATCATATTATTATTATTTTTTTAGCATTCCAATAATCATATTATTATTATTTGTATATGAATATTGTTATCAATAATAATATTATTAATGTTGTTATTATTATTATTATACTACAGTATATGGGGACAGATCCACAAAGAAGTTACGACGGCGTATCTTTGTTTTGTATCCACAAAACAAGATACGCCTGAAGCTGGGCTAGATCCGACTGGCGTACGTCTTAGTACGCCGTCGGATCTAAGGTGCATATTTACGCTGGCCGCTAGGTGGCGCTTCCGTCGATTTCCGCGTCGAGTATGCAAATTGGATAGATACGCCCATCCACAAACGTACGTCCGGCCGGCGCATTTTTTTACGTCGTTTCCGTAAGGCTTTTTCCTGCTATATGAGGTGTACTCAATGTTAAGTATGGACGTTGTTCCCGCGTCAAATTTTGAAAATTTTACGTCGTTTGCGTAAGTCGTTCGCGAATAGGGCTTTGCGTAGAATTACATTCACGTCGAAAGCATTGGCTTGTTGCGGGTTAATTTGGAGCATGTGCACTGGGATACCCCCACGGAAGGGGCGCATGCGCCGTTAAAAAAAACCGTCATTTACGTTGGGTCAAGACGTATTAACATAAAACACGCCCCCATCTCATCCATTTGAATTGCGCGCCCTTACACCGACACAGTTACACTACACCGCCGTAACTTACAGCGCAAATTCTTTGAGGATACAGAAAATACGCTGTAAGTTACGGCGGCGTAGTGTATCAGAGATACGCTACGCCGGACGGAAAGATGCGCTGAGGTACGTGGATCTGGGCCTTTATGTTTATTTTTTGGTGTGAAAATAGAAGTCTATCACCTATGGTCCAACCCATCCCCTGCACAGTCACACCTATTGCTGATTGGACAGAATTGGTTGGGACTATGTTGGGGGCAGGTCAGACCACTGGACACAACTCTCTGTTTTCACACAGAGGGCATCAGTCATGACCCTTACCATTTGGGCCGGCACGGGAAAACAATCTAAGAGAAAGAAAAGAGAAGCCATTTAAAAGATTATGTTTTTATGCACCTTGCTTTGATATTTTATGTTTTTAAGAAAGCTACAACTGGGCTTTAAATTATATTGTTTTTATTTTATTTTTAATTATTGGTATTATTGTAATAATACTATTTTATTTTGTTTTTATGTTTTGTTAAGTAGTAGTAATATGTATTGCCTTTGTTCTTATATTATTTGACATTTTTTTTTCTTTTTGCGCTTTATTATATTTTGTTTGTTATTGTTTTTAATGTGGTTAATGTTTTTTTATTTTTTATTCTATTTTATCCTTTCCACTCTTGCTGGTGACAATGATAAATTACTATGTCTCCCTCATTATTGTGATGTATGTCTACAGAAATCTAAATTATTCAATATCGATGTGCCCTCCGGAGTTTTTCTTTGGTTTCCATTCACTTCAGATTTATAGCAAGTGTCATTGTAGGGTCTTAGGCCTTCGCATAGCTGGGAGCCCCCGAGAGACAAACTCTTCCCTGAGAAGGAGAATTGTGTACGAGGACGCTGTAACATCTTTAACATAAATCCTCTTCACAAACATATCACAATAAAAGACCTATATAACTTACTAAGACTTCAATTACTGGGATGTCACTGCACAATGTGAGCTTCCCATAATGTGCATTAGAAACTGCAGCAAGTCAGATGGAGCCGGCCTCATTTCCTGGCTGGAGGACGTTCAGCATCATCTAGCTCTTTGCTCCCCAGCCTGCCTGTCCCTGTCCCATCCATTTCATTAATTAAACTTTAGTAAGGTTTGCAAGGTTTTATTTAAAAATGTTATTAGCATGTTGATGAGGGCAAAACAAAAAATAACCTTAACCACTTGCCGCCCGCCAATGACAGATTGACGGCGGCAAAGTGGTTGTAGAATCCTTACTGGACGTCACACAACGTCCTCAGGATTTTGAGCCGCTGCGCGCCCCCGGGGGCGCGCATCGCGGCGATCGTTGTTGCAGGGTGTCAGTCTGACACCCCGCAACACCGATCAAGGCAAAGAGTCTCTCACAGAGACTATATACCACGTGATCAGCCGCGTCCAATCACGGCTGATCACGATGTAAATAGGAAGAGCCTGTAATCGGCTTTTCCTCACTCACGTCTGTCAGACGCGAGTAGAGGAGAGCCGATCGGCTGCTCCTGTGACAGGGGGGGGTTTGTGCTGATCGATTATCAGCACAGCCCCCCCCCCCCCCCCCCGAGGATGCCCACTGGACCACCAGGGATGGCCACCAGACCACCATGAATTAAAAAAAAAAAAAAAGTATGCCACCCTAGACCACCAGGGATGAGAAGGACACAAAAAATGGATGTCAATCAGTGCCGCAATGGATGCCAATCAGTGCCCACAATGGGCATCACTGATTGGCAGGCATTGTTTGGCACTGATTGGCATCCATTAGTACAACACATACGATAGTGCCCATCTATGCCCATCCGTGCTACCTATCAGTGCCCATCCATGCCGCCTATCAGTGCCCATCCGTGCCGCCTATCTGTGCCCAGCCGTGCCGCCTATCCGTGCCGCCTATCTGTGCCGCCTATCCAAGCCCATCCATGCTGCCTATCCGTGCCGCCTATCAGTGCCCATCCGTGCCGCCCATCAGTGCCGCATATTAGTGCCCATCAATGCCACCACATCAGTGCCCCCTCATCGGTGCCCATCAGTGCCGCCTTATCAGTGGCCGTCAATGCAGTACCATCAGTGCCCATCAGTGAAGGAGAAAACGTACTTATTTACAATGTTTTATAACAGAAACCAAAAAATACGTTTTTTTTTTCTTCTAAATTTTCGGTCATTTTTTTTGCAGAAAATAAATATCCCAGAAGTGATCAAATACCACCAAAAGAAAGCTCTATTTGTGGGAAGAAAATGATAAAAATTTAGTTTGGGTACAGTGTAGCACGACCGCGCAATTGTCATTCAAAGTGCAACAGCGCTGAAAGCTAAAAATTGGTCTGGGCGGGAAGGTGTATAAGTGCCCTGTATGGAAGTGGTTAAAGTTCAGATTTGAAAAATTTCCCCTGTGTGATTGAGGAGGTCCTAGGTAAATATGTGATACTGGTCTTCACGCTCTGGGCGCAAAGGTATATTATTGTTAACTTATACATCCCTCCCCCGTTTTCATCTGCTCTGTTATATGATGTGATTGAGAAGATCGCGCCTTTTTGCCCGGGGAAGGTTTTAATGCCATTCTGTCACCGGACCTGGATAGACCAAAGCCTCAAAACAAGATACGACGGCATCTGGGTTAGATCCGACAGGCGTACCTCTTCGTACGCCTTCGGATCTAAAATGCAATTTTTCGGCGTCCGCTGGGTGGCGTTCACGTCGTTTTTCCGCGTCGAGTATGCAAATTAGCTATTTCCGACGATCCACGAACGTACGAGCGGCCGTTGCATTCTTTTACGTCGTCTCTAGTCGGCTTTTTCCGGCGTATAGTTAAAGCTGCTGTTTCGTGGCGTATAGTTAAACCTGATATGTTAAGTATGGCCGTCGTTCCCGCATTTAATTTGAATTTTTTTTTTTCGTTTGCGTAAGTCGTCCGTGAATTGCGGGATGGACGTAATTTACGTCCAAGTCAAAACAATGACGTCCTTGCGACATCATTTCGCGCAATGCACGGCGGGAAATTTAAATGAAACACGCCCCCTACCCGACCAATTTGAATTCCGCGCCCTTACGCCGCGAGAGATACACTACGCCGCTGTAACTTACGGCGCAAATTCTTTCTGGATTCGAACTAAAGAGAAGTAAGTTACGGCGGCGTAGCGTAGCGCCGGGGCAGATCTTTGTGGATCTGCCCCTATAATTTTTGCGCAAACCAATCGATAAACGCTTATTGCGATTTTTTTACCAAAAATATGTAGAATATGTATCGGCCTAAACTGAGGGAAAAAATCTTTTTTTTTTATATATTTTTGGGGGATATTTATTATAGCAAAAAGGAAAAAATATTGCTTTTTTTTTCAAAATTGTCGCTCTATTTTTGTTTATAGCGCAAAAAAATAAAAACCGCAGAGGTGATCAAATACCACCAAAAGAAAGCTCTCTTTGTGGGGAAAAAAGGACGTCAATTTTGTTTGGGAGCCACATCGCACGACCGCGCAATTGTCAGTTAAATCGACGCAGTGCCCAATCGCAAAAAGTGGCCCGGTCGTTTGGCAGCCGAACGGTCCGGGGCTGAAGTGGTTAAATTAAAGGTTGGCTATGAACATACCCACCCCTTGAAGTGACCCAATAATTGCTTGCGCTAACTGAACGACCCAAGGACATTTTGTTCTCTGGCTGTCGCGCGGCCCGTCTTCCCTTTACACACACTCCAGTGCTCGTTGGTGGAAAAAACATAAACACAGTTTAAATCGGAATCCGGCTCCTTGGAGGATTGCGCTGTTCCTTCAGCTGCACTGATGCAGCACTATTACAAGCCGCTCTTCTCCCTGGCAGGATTTTTTTTGTCCAGCTCTCGCTGTCAGCCTACGTTTGCGGGAGAAGACTGTGGATTTGATCTTGATGCGTCGTGTCTCCTCTACGAGCCTCCCCTACGGACGCCGGTGACTCCTGTCAGCTGCTCTCAGTTTTAACAAGTCTTGTTTAAGGGATCGAGCCGCGGCGCTCTTATAAGACGTGCATGAATACGCCGCGGAGCATTTCGACGACGTTAATTGGAGCAGACGGACTAAGGGAACATCTGGAGGTTTAAGGAGATGGGGGGGGGGGGGTCGAGCGTATGAGACGCTTATCCTTTACGGAGTAATGAGTTTTATGACGGTTCAGCCGGTTTATTAACTAGATTCAAATGGAGGAACGTTAATGGAGTTTCTTTTTTATTGCTGAAAGTTGTTGATTGGTTGATGAAAATTAACAAAAATATATTTTTTTTTCATAAAATAAGCTCGTCGTTTTTTTACTTTTTTTCTCCAGTCCGCAGCGGGAAAAGACAAATATTCAGCTTATAACTGGCGGCTGTTTATGATTCTCATTGATCGACCTGGCAAAGGCAATAAAGAGACTTTTCCTGCTACACAGTTATGTTCCTTATCTCCCTCTGCCAAATCCATAAGTAGGAGCTTTATTTTATGCTGAATGTCTTTTAATTGAATGCTGGACACTTTTTGTTGTTTTGGCGAGCATTCAGGAATGCGCAGCGGCTAGTTGCTGAGTAGCGGCGCGGGGAAAGCGGCCATCTGTGCGCCATCATCTGTTATTTTTAATCATTTATAACTTAAGGGCAATGCCACCTGCTGCAGGCTTGATGTTCAGCTGGGAGCAGTTATGAAGTTAGGGCAGTGCCAGCCGATACCAACATGGGCCGACCCTGAGGGCCTGGAGGACAAAAGATCCTTAAAGTGGCATTAGCAGACCCTGAGGGCCTGAAGGACAAAAGATCCTTAAAGTGGCATGGGCGGACCCTGAGGGTCTGGAGGAAAAAAGATCATTAAATTGACATGGGCGGACCCTGAGGGCCTGGAGGACAAAAGATCCTAAAAGTGGCATGGGACGGACCCTGGGGGCCTTGAGGACTAAAGATCCTTAAAGTGGCATTAGCAAACCCTGAGGGCCTGAAGGACAAAAGATCCTTAAAGTGGCATGGGAGGGACCCTGGGGGCCTTGAGGACTAAAGATCCTTAAAGTGGCATGGGTGGACCCTGAGGGCCTGGAGGACAAAAGATCCTTAAAGTGGCATGGGTGGACCCTGGACAAAAGATCCTTAAAGTGACATGGACAGTCCCTGAGGGCCTGGAGGACAAAAGATGCTAAAAGTGGCATGGGACGGACCCTGGGGGTCTTGAGGACTAAAGATCCTTAAAGTGGCATGGGCGGACCCTGAGGGCCTGGAGGACAAAAGATCCTTAAAGTGGCATGGGCGGACCCTGGGGGCCTGGGGGACAAAAGATCCTTAAAGTGGCATGGGTGGACCCTGAGGACAAAAGATCCTTAAAGTGGCATGGACAGTCCCTGAGGGCCTGGAGGACAAAAGATCCTAAAAGTGGCATGGGACGGACCCTGGGGTCCTTGAGGACTAAAGATCCTAAAGTGGCATGGGCGGACCCTGAGGGCCTGGAGGACAAAAGATCCTTAATATGGCATGGGAAAACCCTGAGGGCCTGGGGGACTAAAGATCCTTAAAGTGGCATTGGCAGACCCTGAGGGCCTGAAGGACAAAAGATCCTTAGAGTGGCATGGGCAGACCCTGAGGGCCTGGAGGAAAAAAGATCCTTAAATTGACATGGGCGGACCCTGAGGACAAAAGATCCTTAAAGTGGCATGGACAGTCCCTGAGGGCCTGGAGGACAAATGATCCTGAAAGTGGCATGGGACGGACCCTGGGGGCCTTGAGGACTAAAGATCCTAAAGTGGCATGGGCGGACCCTAAGGGCCTGGAGGACAAAAGATCCTTAATAAGGCATGGGCAAACCCTAAGGGCCTGGAGGACTAAAGATCCTTAAAGTGGCATGGGCGGACCCTGAGGGCCTGGGGGACTAAAGATCCTTAAAGTGGCATTGGCAGACCCTGAGGGCCTGAAGGACAAAAGATCCTTAGAGTGGCATGGGCGGACCCTGAGGGCCTTGAGGACTAAAGATCCTTAAAGTGGCATTGGCAGACCCTGAGGGCCTGAAGGACAAAAGATCCTTAATATGGCATGGGCAAACCCTGAGGGCCTGGAGGACTAAAGATCCTTAAAGTGGCATGGGCGGACCCTGAGGGCCTGGAGGACAAAAGATCCTTAAAGTGGCATGGGCGGACCCTGGAGGACAAAAGATCCTCAAAGTGGCATAGGCAGGCCCTGAGAACCTGGAGGACAAAAGGTCATTAAAGTGGCATGGGCGGATACGGAGGACAAAATGTCCTTAAAGTGACATGGGCAGACTCTGAGGGCCTGGAGGACAAAAGATCCTTAAAGTGGCATGGGCGGACCCTGGGGGCCTGGAGGACAAAAGATCCTCAAAGTGGCATGGACGGACCCTGAGGACCTGGAGGAAAAAAGATCCTTAAAGTGGCATGGGGCGGGCCCTGAGGACAAAAGATCCTTCAAGTGGCATGGGACAGACCCTGAGGGCCTGGAGGACAAAAGGTCCTTAAAGTGGCATGGGTGGATCCTGAGGGCCTGGAGGACAAACCATACTTCAAGTGGAGCACCACAAACCAAAAACACTATTTAATTTGTATTTAATATTCAACTTTCTTGAGAAATTACTTTAAAAAACACCCCCTAGCATTTCTAGCTGCAGCAATCTTAAGGAAGGGCAGATGATTTATGTAGTACTTACTTGCTGGAATCCATCTGCCCTTGGCGCAGGCATTTAGGCAGGAGGGTGTGCTGAGAAAGCCCTTTCCCACCCTTCTCCAAAAGAAGGAAAAAAAATGGCGACCAGTTTACGCAGGAGGTCTGGTGCTAGAATTATTGCTCCTGCTCTGACATTTGCAGTGATGTGTGTGGTGTGATTACCGTTTATATATGCGTGCGTGTTCACCTTTTGTGTGTGAGCATAGGGGCACTTTTAAATTATTATAATTTTTTTATTTAAAGTGGAGGTTCACCCTATAAAAAAATTCTAACACTACATCCAGCACCGTGCTGCATATAAAATGACACTGACCTTTATTTATTTTTTGCCGTAGATATCGTTTAGCCGTGGAATTCACCGCGGCTTCCGGGTAGGGAATTCCGCGGGAGTGGGTGTTCCTATTGTCATGCCAACGACATGCCGGACGTACGTTCGTGGATCGCCGTATCTAGCTAATTTGCATACTCGACGCGGAATTCGATGGAAACGCCACCTAGCGGCCAGCGTTAATATGCACCTACGATCCGACGGCGTACTAAGACGTACGCCAGTCGGATCGAGCCCAGATTCAGTCGTATCTTGTTTTGTGGATACAAAACAAAGATACGACGGGGCATTTTAAAAATTACGCGGCGTATCCATAGATACGCCGGCGTAATTGGTTTGTGTATCTGGCCCCTATTTTACTTCTTTAAGGTTGATTGTTTTGGGAGCACTTGTGAGTGATTTTTACTCCCTGTGTGGCCTGATCCCCACTCGTGCCTCTGCAATCAGTCATCCCGAACATTTCTACTTGCAGAGCCCATACACGAGTTCACAGCGCATGAAAATGTAATAAAGACAATTACCACGCGTCGTAAATTTCTAATGCAGAGTAGAGGGGGAGCGCCTGGCCTGCTCCTGGATACATTCCTGTATTTAATTATTTACGTTGCTTAAATATTTAAATTAATTAAATGTACAGGCCCTCGCTGCCTAATTTATGTGTCTTGTATGATTAACCAGCAGTCGATGAAAGACATTCTTTAATCTTTTAAAAGATCTGGAATTTAAATATTACCTTTTTATAAGGGGAAAAGATGTGTAGATAATTTTTTCATTAGTTTGTATGTAGCAAAAAATACAGCAGTAAGACTGCTGTGCAGCAATGTGCCCCGACTATTAAAAGAGAAGTATGGGATTCCTGAAAATAAAAATAAAAAAATGATACTTACCTTAGTGGATGCAGCCATCGTTCTAATGCTGCATCTGTCCCCAGCCGGCCCCAGAACGAGAACTGAGCAATCAAACATGGTTGATCGCTCAGCTCTCGGTCCTCGGCCTGAATTTACCAGCTCCCTGCTCTGCCCCTCGGGCGCTCACTGGAATGCTGGGCTATACAGTGGGGAGAGCAGCTGGCTCAGACTTGTCGCTCTTTTTTTGTTTATAGCGCAAAAAATAAAAACCGCAGAGGTGATCAAATACCACCAAAAGAAAGCTCTATTTGTGGGGGAAAAAGGACGTCAATTTTGTTTGGGCGCCACGTAGCATGACAGTGCAATTGTCAGTTAAATTGATGAAGTGTAGATGACTAATATACAACTACAACTAGAATGGCATTTTAGTCAAAAGACTATGACTAAAACTAAATCTAAATTTGACGATATTAAAAGCAGCTGGTCCTATTACAAAACACCTCTGAGAGTCTCTGCCTATGAGGAGAGGGGGTGTGTGCCCTTCCTCCAATCAGCAATTGTAGCTATCTTGGCTGTATGCCCAGACATCACACTCTGTGTTAACCAGGAAGAGAAAATTTCCTAACAGGATCTGAACTTTCTAAACAGTATAAAAAAAGGGGAGACTGCAGATATACATGTCAAACTTATGTAGGGAGATTTGGTTCATCTCTGTGTATCATCTAAAGGTTGTTCACTTCACTGGGTGTATGGAGGGTTCACATCCACTTTAAAGCGGGGGTTCTGCAGGTTTTCGTTTTTTTTTTTTTTGCAATGCTTCTGAAATAAGCACCCGTGTCTCCCAGTTTTTCTGCCCGCAGCATTGCACTTGTCCAGAAAACCAGATGTTTTAAAATCTAAAGATGGACGTTTCCATCTTTACTGTGGGCACTGTGAAGCCCGGCAGCTCGTCCCAGCATTCACCGCTCTATCCCGCGCATGTGCAGTGTTGACGGCGAGCGTCGCCGTCAACACTGCACTGTTGCCATTTTTCCCTTTGTTAAAATGGCGAATTAGTATCCGCCCTCGTCACATGACGCACTTTGCGAGTCATGTGACCCGCTCCCACTTCACGTGACACTCGTGCTAGCGCGAGAATACACGCCTAGCTAATCAGATGGTCTCCTGTGAGTTGTGAAACGTCACTCCCGGGAGACCTTGTGCCCAGATCACATTACGCCGAGAGTCGTCGGGGGAAAAGGAGCGACACGCCCACTCCCCGCAAGGAAGAAGACCCGGAAGTCAGCAAGAATACAGGTAAGTGTACACATATGCCAAAAAATGACAACGCAGCAGTGATTTACTAAGGCTGGAGACAGGCTAGCTACAATGTTCAATTTTAGGGTGAACCTCCGCTTTAAGCCTTTAGAACAGGAGTGTCCAAACTTTTGAAGAGCAAGGGCCACTTAAGCAACTTGGTAACCGGTCGCGGGCCACAATGAGTGCAGTGGAGCGGACACTGGCACAGCCCACTATTCTTTTTTTTTTTAGCAGATCAGATTGGAGGTAGGACACAAATCGGTTTATGATTTAATAACAGTATTCTATTCTATTCCATCCCAGAGCAGGAGGTTGCGGGCCACATTAGAGGGCTCCACGGGCCACATGTGGCACCCTGGACACTGGTTGGGCACACTTGCTTTAGAACCACTTTAACACTGGTCTCCACAGGGGGTTAGAGGAGACCTGGAGCTAGGGTTGGGCTTGAAACACACACCAAAAAAAATTGTCGATAGTTTTTTCACGGATGGCTTACTAAACATCTCCCACAATTCAATCCGTCACAAAACTGTAATTTCAATTAGTGTCTTGGAATTGTTTGCAAGCATTTTTGTCATGAATAATTCTCTTGAATGAAGCCAGAATTCGCCTTCTCCAGAACCTCGTTGGGTGAAATATATTCGAGGCAATGGAGCATAATCATGTAATTAATGTACAATCTCTATGTGAGCTTGTTCCTTCTTAGCTCAGTAAATGAAATCATGTGGAGCATTCCAACATCGTTCCAAAAACAATGCAAATGCACACATCTGCTTAATTTAATTAGAAATAAATGCATTCAGCACTTAATTTAAATTATGTTTAATATTTTTTGTGCTGGTATGTTAATTCTTGAGACGGGGGGAGGGGGGTTAGTATTTTATTTGTGAACCTTGGTAATTTGATATGAATGCTGCATAGCTGTAGAGAAAAATCTAATGTGCTCTCTTCGATGCGTGACCTTTCTTCTCTCTATTCAGGTCAGGAGTGACGGTGCTCCACGCGTGGTCGAGTCAAGATGAATACATGCAAGTTTTTAGATCAGGACATTGAGGGCAGGGGAGTAAAGGTGCCCAAGCAAGTACAGAACTCGTCGTTGGTGGCCACAAACCGTACTATAGTCATGGCGGAGCCGGAAAAGAAGCGACGGCAGAGGTATGTGGAGAAAGACGGAAAGTGTAATGTCCACCACGGAAATGTCAGAGAAAGGTACAGATACTTGACGGACATATTCACCACCTTGGTAGACCTCAAATGGAGATTTAATTTACTGGTGTTCACCATGGTCTATACAACCACTTGGATTTTCTTTGGATTCATTTGGTGGCTTATTGCCTATATCCGTGGGGACTTTGACCATATAGATGATTCGACGTGGACACCGTGTGTGGACAAGTTAAACGGGTTTGTGTCAGCCTTTCTTTTTTCTATTGAGACAGAGACCACCATTGGGTATGGATACAGGGTCATCACGGACAAGTGCCCAGAAGGAATTATTCTCTTGTTGGTACAGGCCATTCTTGGCTCCATTGTTAATGCGTTCATGGTGGGCTGCATGTTTGTTAAGATCTCCCAGCCAAAGAAACGAGCGGAGACCCTTATGTTCTCCAATATGGCCGTCATCTCTGTGAGGGACAGCAAACTCTGTTTGATGTTCAGGGTTGGAGATCTGAGGAATTCGCATATCGTGGAGGCATCTATAAGGGCCAAACTGATCAAATCCAAACAAACCAAGGAGGGCGAGTTTATCCCTCTTAATCAGACAGACATCAATGTGGGTTTTGACACCGGGGATGACCGCCTCTTCTTGGTTTCTCCGCTAATCATCTGCCACGAGTTCAATGAACATAGCCCCTTTTGGGAAACCTCCAAAGAGCAGTTGGGGAAAGAAGAATTCGAGATTGTAGTTATTTTGGAAGGGATGGTCGAAGCCACGGGTAAGGCATTGTATTAAAACACTTGGCATGGCAATACAGTATAACCAGATCCAGAAGTCTGGAACTACTTGGAAATAAAAAATGCTAATAAAAAAGTAAAAAAAAGCAAAGAAAATGGTTACTACTTATCCCTCCCGCTGCCCACACACCCAATCTTTGCTGTTTTTATGAGAAATGCTGGATGTAAAAGACCCGGGTGTCCAGGGAAAAATCTTCAGTGCCCGGGTGTGTCAGGTGCCTGGCACTTTGGTTTTATCACCTGGCCTCTGCGACTTCACAGGACAAAGTGGTGAAGTAGGGGCTGATGGAGGAGACACAGCGCTCAGTTGGGGACCGGACCTCAAACACACACCGGCAGTGTCAACTGCAGAAGATTATTCATCCAACGTATCTAGTAGACAGCAAAGATTGGTTTCATTTCATTTAATACAAGTGCATGCGCAACACCAGTGTCACAGAGCATTATGGGTTTTGTGCTGTTGTTTGTTTGCTATTGTTTATTATTTTTGTTAATGCTGAAGTTTAGTTATGCATATGTTTGCATGGATGAGAAACTAAGACATCTATTAGTAAAAGCAGCACACTTTAACCATATTACACATACACTATACAGTGGAACCTCAGATTACGAGCGAGTATCAAAGCGAGTTTCCTCAAGTCAATGGAAACAAAAATAATTTATTTCACATTGACTTCTATGGCATGCAATATCACATGTTGCCAGAGGTGGGGGGGCGCCGGAGAGCCTCGGAAAGGGTCGGGGACAGCTCGGCTGAACTTGGAAAGGCTCGGGAACTGAGTATTTCCAAACGGTTCCAATCAACTCCGGCGCCCCCGCACCTCAGGCCAAATGCGGTACTGCACACTGCTGCGGCTTGAATCCTGCTTGTTTTGCGAGACAACACTCGCAAACCGAATCAGGATTTAAAGGAAAAAAAAAAGTGCTCGTTTTTCAAAACGCTTGTTAACCGCGTTTCTCGCGATCCGAGGTTTCACTGTATTACCAAAAGTATTGGGACGCCGGCCTTTACACGCACATGAACTTTAATGGTCTCCCAGCCTTAGACTGTAGGGTTCAATATTGAGTTGGCCCACCCTTTGCAGCTATAACAGCTTCAAATCTTCTGGGAAGGCCGTCCACAAGGTTTAGGAGTGTGTCTATGGGAATGTTTGACCATTTTTCCAGAAGCGCAGTCGTGAGGTCAGGTATTGATGAGAATGAGAAGGCCTGGCCTCGCAGTCTCCACTCGAATTCATTCGGGTTGAGGTCAGGACTCTGTGCAGGCCAGTCAAGTTCCTCCACCCCACACTCGCTCATCCATGTCTTTATCGACCTTGCTTTGTGCACTGGTGCGTAGTCATGTTGGAACAGGAAGGGACCGTCCCCAAAATGAAAGAGCATAAAATTGTCAAAAATATCTTGGTATGCCGACGACTTAAAAGTTCCCTTCACTGGAACTAAGGGGCCAAGCCCAACCCCTGAAATATAAACCCCCCTCCCCCAAATGATTTGGACCATTAGTAGTATTAAAAAATAAAAAACAAATCAAGTATATATACTGTAGTTTGTAGGCGCTCTAACTTTCGCGCTAAATTAGTATACATTTATTTTTTATCAAAGTTCTCCTTAACCACTTGCTTACTGGGCACATATACCCCCTTCCTGCCCAGGCGAAATTTCAGCTTTCAGCACTGTCACGCTTTGAATGACAATTGCGCGGTCGTGCGACGTGCCTCCCAAACAAAATTGATGTCCTTTTTTTCCCACAAATAGAGCTTTCTTTTGGTGGTATTTGATCATCTCTGCTGTTTTTATTTTTTGCGATATAAACAAAAATAGAGCGTAAATTTTGAAAAAAAAACTAAATGTTTTACTTTCTGCTATAATAAATATCCAATAATAATAATAAAAAAAATACGATACGTATTCTTCTACATATTTTTGGAGAAAAAAAAATCGCAATAACCGTATAGTGATTGGTTTGCGCAAACGTTATAGCGCCTACAAAATAGGGGATAGAATTATGACATTTTTTTTTTTATTATTATTATAATTTTTTTACTAGTAATGATGGTGATCTGCGATTTTTGTCAGGACTTGCGATATTGCGGCGGACACATCGGACACTTTTGACAAATTTGTGGGACCATTCACATTTATACAGCGAACAGTGCTATAAGTATGCACTGATTACTGTATAAATGTGACTGGCAGGGAAGGGGTTAACACTAGGGGGCGAGGAAGGGGTTAATGTGTGCCCTTCTTGGATGATTCTTACTGTGGGGGGAGGGGACTGACTGGGGGGAGGTGACCGATGGTTATCCCTATATACATGGGACACACCATCGGTCTCCTCTCCCTGACAGGACGTGGATCCCTGGGCCAGATTCTCAAAGAATTACGCCGGCGTATCTGTAGATACGCCGACGTAACTCCGAATCTAAGCCCGTCGTATGTTTAAGTGTATTCTCAAACTGAGATACACTTAAACATGCCTAAGATACGACGGCCTGCGCCGTCGTATCTTAGGGTGCAATATTTACGCTGGCCGCTAGGTGGCGCTTCCATTGCGGTCGGCGTAGAATATGCAAATGAGTCGTTACGCCGATTCACGAACGTACGCTTGCCCGTCGCAGTAAATTTACGCCGTTTCCGTAAGAGATACGCGGCGTAAAGATAAAGCTGCCCCCTAGGTGGCGTATCCAATGTTAAGTATGGCCGTCGTTCCCGCGTCGCAAGTCGTCCGTGAATGGGGCTGGACGCCATTTACGTTCACGTCGAAACCAATGACGTCCTTGCGACGTCATTTACCGCAATGCACATCGGGAAATTTTAGGGACGGCGCATGTGCAGTACGTTCGGCGCGGGAACGCGCCTAATTTAAATGACCCACGCCCCCTACCCGGATCATTTGAATTAGGCGGGCTTGCGCCGAGGGGATTTACGCTACGCCGCCGCAACTTTACAGGCAAGTGCTTTGTGAATCAAGCACTTGCCCGTAAAACTTGCGGCGGCGGCGTAATGTAAATGCGATAAGTTACGCCGCCACAGATCTACGTGAATCTGGCCCTACGTGTTTACAATGGTCACTGATGGGGCTGTACTGATAATCAGGACACTGATGGGGCTGCACTGATTGTCAGGACACTGATGGGGCTGCACTGATTGTCAGGACACTGATGGGGCTGCATGTGATAATCAGGACACTGATGGGGCTGCATGTGATAATCAGGACATTGATGGGGCTGCACTGATAATCAGGACACTGACAATCGGTGCCCTGATTATCAGTGTAAACAATGTGCTAACAGGCTTGTCGGTTATGGACAGTCCTTTCTTCACACAGACATAGAACATGAGGAAAGGACTGCAAAAATAGGGGATAACTTGGACAGCCGCACTCCAAAAAATGTTCCTTTTATTAAAACTGGTCACAAAAAATACATGCCACAGCAAAAATTAGAACAGAAGCTGACGCGTTTAACACCGTTACACAGTGCTTAATCATAGCTATGATTAAAGCGGGAGTTCACCCATTAATATATTTTTTTAAACAATCCCCTTAGATTCCTGCTCGTTTTGTCTAGGGGAATCGGCTAGTTGTTTTAAAATATGATCTGTACTTACCGTTTTCGAGATGCATCTTCTCCATCGCTTCCGGGTATGGGTCTTCGGGAGCGGGCGTTCCTTCTTGATTGACAGTCTTCCGAGAGGCTTCCGACGGTCGCATCCATCGCGTCACTAGTAGCCGAAAGAAGCCGAACGTCGGTGCGGCTCTATACTGCGCCTGCGCACCGACGTTCGGCTTCTTTCGGAAAATCGTGACGCGATGGATGCGACCGTCGGAAGCCTCTCGGAAGACTGTCAATCAAAATAGGAACGCCCAGTCCCACAGCCCATACCCGGAAGCGGCGGAGAAGATGCATCTCGTAAACCGTAAGTACAGATCATATTTTAAAACAACTAGCCGATTCCCCTAGACAAAACGAGCATGAAGCTAAGGGGAAAAGGTATATTGTACCGGTGAACCTCCGCTTTAAGCACCGTGTAACGGTGTGAAACGCGTCAGATTCTGTTCCAATTTTTGCTGTGGCATGTATTTTTTGTGACCAGTTTTAATAAAAGGAACGTTTTTTGGAGTGCGGCTGTCCAAGTTATCCCCTATTTTTGCATTACTATTGCATTGCCGGCAGCCATGGTTTGGATCCAGTGAGAAGGCTCTTAGGTTAATTTGAGCGGTTACTCTTTCCTCTATGAGGAAAGGACTGCCGATAACCAGCAAGACTGTTTACGTCAGGGGTCTCAAACTCAAATTACCTGAGGGCCACAAGACAAGTTTTCATATGCCATGGGGGGCCGCATGCAAACTTTCAAACTTCAAAAACAACAGTACTGGTGTCAGCGAACACATTATTAACCCCCAGCACTGGTGTCAGCGAGCGCATTATTACCACCAGCACTGGTGTAAGTCAGGGTTTGACAAATTTGCTTGGAATCTAGGAGCCAGCTAAAAAAGTTAGGAGCCAGAAAACGCACCCCGTCCCGACGAGCTTGCGCGCAGAAGCGAACACATACGCGAGCAGCGCCCGCATATGTAAACGGTGTTCAAACCACACATGTGAGGTATCACCGCGATTGGTAGAGCGAGAGCAATAATTCTAGCACTAGACCTCCTCTGTAACTTAAAACATGCAACCTGTAGATTTTTTTAAACGTCGCCTATGAAGATTTTAAAGGGTAAAAAAGTTTGTCGGCATTCCACAAGCGGACGCAATTTTGAAGCGTGACATGTTGGGTATGAATTTACTCGGCGTAACATTATCTTTCATAATATTAAAAAAAATGGGGATAACTTTACTGTTGTCTTATTTTTTTATTAAAAAAAGTGTAATTTTTTCCCAAAAAAGTGTGCTTGTAAGACCGCTGCGCAAATACGGCGTAACAGAAAGTATTTCAACGATCGCCATTTTATTCTCTAGGGTGTTAGGATAAAAAATATATATAATGTTTGGGGGTTCTAATTAGAGGGAAGAAGATGGCAGTGAAAATAGTGTAAAATGACATTAGAATTGCTGTTTAACTTGTAATGCTTAACTTGTAATACCAACGGCCACCACCAGATGGCGCCAGCTCACATCTGGTGGTAATAACTTGTAATACCAACGGCTCACCACCAGATGACGCCAGCTCACAAAAAAAAAAATTTTTTTCCTCTTTGCTCCCCCCACTTCCGCCCTGCCTGCGGGCCATTTATAACTGGTCCGCGGGCCGCAAATGGCCCGCGGGCCGGTACTTTGAGACCACTGGTTTACGTGAACAGCTATGATTGGACACAGCTGATCGCATGGTAAAGGGCCACTGTGATTGGCCCTTTACCCCAACCTGTGATCTTCTGTGTCACAGAGCACGCCCCGATGCGCACCACAAAAGGCTGCAGGGTTCTGGGAGGATGTCTATAGTACCGCGCTGTAGCTGTCTTTTGGCTATAGGGCGGTACTAAAGTGTTTAAAAACTGCCTGGGTTGTTTTACAAGGTGAGGGTTTACATACCTCAGAATTTATATCTACACAGGAAGCGTAGACACCTTAATCCAATCACCATGCAATGTGTCAGACTGAAGCAACCATCCCTGAATAGGGTTGGGGGCCTTTGACACCATCTGTCTTTCACATAAAAATAGGCATTTTTTGTACTCACCGTAAAATCCTTTTCTCTGTCGTCCATGGACAGACACAGCTCCTTAAGTCTTGACAAGTGGGTTATGTTCCTGTTCACAGGAGAGCTCTCCTGTGAACAGGGAACATAACCCACTTGTCAAGATTTAAGGAGCTGTGTCCCTCCATGGACGATAAGAGAAATACAGTTTTAACACCTCCAACCCTGGTGATCCGACAACAATTCACACATGTAGCCATGTGAATCGAAGAATTAACACCTATGCAGACTTCCTGACACCAAAGATAGGATGATGTAACGGAAATAGATTAGTTCCACAACTTTCACACCTCCCACCCTGTTCTTGGACAATCAATATCTGCCGTGACACATTTCATGGTTTGTAGATTAGGGTGTTTGTGTTACCTGTGTTGAAATCAATGTTGGGTATGTTCCTGACACTCAAAGGAATTGGAGAAGCTATGAAATGTCTTCAACTTTAACCACTTAAGACCCGGACCTTTAGGCAGCTAAAGGACCCGGCCAGTTTTTGCGATTCGGCACTGCGTCGCTTTAACTGACAATTGCGTCAGTCGTGCGACGTGGCTCCCAAACAAAATTGGCGTCCTTTTTTTCCCCACAAATAGAGCTTTTTTTTGGTGGTATTTGATCACCTCTGCGGTTTTTATTTTTTGCGCTATAAACAAAAATAGAGCGACAATTTAGAAAAAAATTCAATATTTTTTACTTTTTGCTATAATAAATATCCCCCAAAAATATTTAAAAAAAAAAGAAAATTTCCCTCAGTTTAGGCCGATACGCATTCTTCTATATATTTTTGGTATAAAAAAAATCGCAATAAGCGTTTATCGGTTGGTTTGCGCAAAATTTATAGCGTTTACAAAATAGGGGATAATTTTATTGCATTTTTATTAATTATGTTTTTTTACTACTAATGGCGGCGATCAGCGATTTTTTTTCGTGACTGCGACATTATGGCGAACACTTCGGACAATTTTGACACATTTTTTGGGACCATTGGCATTTTCACAGCAAAAAATGCATTTAAAATGCATTGTTTACTGTGAAAATGACAATTGCAGTTTGGGAGTTAACCACCAGGGGGCGCTGAAGGGGTTATGTATGACCTCATCTGTGTTTCTAACTGTAGGGGGGTGTGGCTGTAGGTGTGACGTCATTGACTGCGATTCCCTATATAAGGGAACACATGATCGATGACGGTGCCACAGTGAAGAACGGGGAAGCTGTGTTTACACACAGCTCTCCCCATTCTTCAGCTCCGAGGACCGATCGTGGGACTCCAGCGGCGATCGGGTCCGCAGGTCCCGCGGTCACGGAGCTTCGGACCAGGTCGCGGGCGCGCGACCCACGGCTGGGCACTTAAAGAGGACGTACCTGTACGTGCTTGTGCCCAGCCGTGCCATTCTGCCGACGTATATGTGCAGGAGGCGGTCCTTAAGTGGTTAAAGAATAAGTCCAGGTAAATGTGACTACAACTAGCATTTCTAAAGCCTTATACACACGATCGGATTTTTTGCGGACAAATCGTAGGACTTTTGTCCGAAGGGCGTTAGCCAAGAACTTGTCTTGCATACAAGACGGCAAAAAAAAAAGGGGGCCAGCAAACACGAAACTACGTGGGTTTTTTTTCCAACTCTTTAGCGCCACCCTTTGGGCAACTTCTGCTAATGTTGTGTTATGGTGAGCATTGCTTCTAAGCATGCGTGTTCGTACTTTGGAGTTTTGTACATGATTGTGTAAACACATTTGTTGGCAGACAATTTGAAAGCATGGTATTGAGCATTTGTCAGCGGAAAATCCGACAGCAATTGTCCGATGGAGCGTACAAAATGGGCGGATTTTCCGATCATCACACAATTCCCGTCGGATAATCCGATTGTGTGTATGAGGTTTGATCGGACACTCTGCCCCTAGTGAGAGCGAGCTACCAATCAGTAACACAGCTGAGCGGATACTAGCAAAACAATAAAGAGCTACAGAATAACCCTATACACAGCCAAAAGCCACCCATTACCCTCTAGTCACCACCATATAACCTATCATTTGTGCACTGTATATATATATAATATATATATATAATTTTTTATAATATTGTCAGTGTTGACAACCTACCAGATTGAAATTTACTGACAAGTTTTTACTGGCATTTCCAAAAGTTTTAAAGGGGTTGTAAAGGTAAATGTTTTTTTTACCTTAATGCATCCTATGCATTAAGGTGAAAAAACATCCGACAGCCCCGAGCCCCCGTTTTACTTACCTCACCCCTCGAAAGTCCCGCGCTCGTCCCAGTCATCCTCTTCGGTTCCCAGCCTGGCCGTTGATTGGCTAGGTTGGAAGGATTGATAGCAGCGCAAGCCATTGGCTGGCGCTGCTCTCAATCACATCCAATGACAGGTGCCACCCATACACACTGTAGCAGGAACTCCAATGGTCTCAGCTGACTCTGGATGCGCAGTTCTGAGCGGAGCATCAGAGACATATTTCTTTACTGACAACCTGTTCCTGTCACTGGCGGGAGAAATGTGCCTGTTTTTTACTGGCTGTCAGTAAAAATACTGATGGTTGGCAACACTGATCACTGTATATAAAAAGAAAAAATTGTATATAGATCAAGCACTTTGGAAAAAATTATGCAGCACCTACATCCCTATAGAACAGGGATATGCAATTAGCGGACCTCCAGCTGTTGCAGAACTACAAATCCCATGAGGCAAAGCAAGACTCTGACAGCCACAAGCATGACACCCAGAGGCAGAGGCATGATGGAACTTGTAGTTTTGCAACAGCTGGAGGTCCGCTAATTGCATATGCCTGCTATAGAAGAATATGTATAGAAACCCCGTATCCGGGGAGATGCATCGGATTTTAAGGGTGCTTATTTATATTTTTGCAGTATCAGACAAGAAGTAGAACGAAATCTCATTAAAAAAATATCCATTTTTATTCGTGAAGTACATGACATTAAAATATATATGGAAAAGGAATACAACGCAGTGCACTCTTTCCTTAAAAAGTCACAAACTTGCGGTCCTACACGTTTCGCCTAGATTAGGCCTCTTCAGGGACGCGTAGGGACCTTCATTTATCTAAAATAGATATAAAGGTCCAGATTCAGAGAGATCGGCGACGTAACATTGAGAAGCAAAGCATTTTCTCCCATATTTACGCCGGCGTAACGTAAATGGGCCGGCGTAAGCCTGCGTAATTCAAAGTAGCAAGGCAGTGGGCGTGTTGTATTCTAATGAAGCGTGACCCCATGTAAATGCATGGCCGAACGAACGGCGCTTGCGCGCGCATGCTCAGAGTCACGTCGAATTTACTCCCTAAGATACGCCGGGTCCATTCATGCGACGTGAACGTAACCTACGCTCAGCCCCATTCACGTACGTTTTACTTAAACGACGTAAAATACGACGGCTGTTCCGACATCCATACCTTTGCATTACTTGCGCCTCATAAAGCAGGGGTAACTTTACGCCGGACGTACGCCTTACGTAAACTTAAAGCGACGGGCGCAAGTACGTTTGTGAATCGGCGTATCTAGGTCATTTGCATATTCGACACGTAAATCTACGGAAGCGCCCCTTGCGGCCAGCGTAAATATGCACCCAAGATACGACGGCGTAGGAGACTTACTTCGGTCGTATCTTGGCAAAATTCAGGCGTATCTGATTTCCAGAATACGCGTATAGATACGACGGCGCACATTTGGACTTACGAGGGCGTATCAGGAGATACGTCGTCGTAAGTCCTTTCTGAATCCGACCCAAATAGTTTATAGATACATAATTATAAAAAGAAATGCATGCCGGTGAGTGCCATGTATAGTTAGATTCCCCATCCAACAGTGACATCTGCTGTTGATTTTGAGAATTACAATTTTAAAAAAAAAAACTCAATAAGCGTTTTTACAAAAGTTATTGCGTCTACAAAATAGGGGATATATTTATGATATTTAAAAAAAAAAAAAATTCTTACAAAATTTACGTCCTTTTTCCCCCCCACAAATAGAGCTTTCTTTTGGTGGTATTTTATCACCTGCAGTTTTTTTTAAACTAGTTATGGCGGTGATCTGTGATTTTTATCGTGACTGCAACATTGCGGCAGACAGATCGGACACTTTTGACACTATTTTGGGACCATTAGCATTTATACAGCGATCAGTGCTATGAAAATGCACCGATTACTGTGTAAATGTCACTGGCAGGGAAAGGGGTTAAGCACAAGATGGCGATCAAGGGGTTACCTGTGTTTCCCTCAGTGTGTTCTAACTGTAGGGGGGATGGGCTCATTAGAAAATGGCAGAGATCACTGCACCAGATCACTGGGAGCAGTAGATCCCTGTCATGTCACTAGGCAGAACAGGGAAATGCCTTGTTTACATAGTCTTGTTTTCTGCCTCTCCGTGCGCCCGCTAGCCGCCGATGACACAGCGACGTATGGATAGGTCGTTTTGCGCACCTGTGTCACTTTGCCAAAGTATATCAGCGTGAGCCGGTCGGTAAATGGTTAATAAAAAAAATTGTATAATGTATGGCCAGCCTAACATTCACACAGACCAAATAATCAAAGTGACTGGTATCTAAAGTCATTATTTTTTTTTCTTCTTAGGAGTCTGCAGAGCATTGCACCTGCAATCAGCCGATCGTGGGTGCAATGCCAGGCTCCTGCAGACTCTCTGCCTGTACGGGCAGACAGTTACTAGAGAGCAGGAATAATCAATGAACTACAAGAGCGCTCATCAGCACCATCGCAGTGTATTGAGAACTACAAGAAGTTTGCTGCAATGGAAGACGGTACTTGTAGTTCATTCATTCACAGAACTGTAAATGAATAATGCGGCTGTGTGTGGGGGGGGGGGGGGAGGGAGCCTCGCATCGGCCACACGGTTTTCAAATTGTGACAGCGTGTGCATGGAGAGGACCCCCCCGCTGTTACTATGAGGTGGGCAGGGATCAGTGGTGTGAGGGAAGGTCGCTGAAGATGTTACCTTAAATAAGGGTATAATATATAACATGTTCAGAAAGGTGAACTTATCATTTAACCCTTTCATGACTAAGCCTATTTCTGACATTTGTTTTAATCTGTATTTTTTGCTATAAAATTACTTAGAACCCCAAACATTATATATATATATATATATATATATATATATATATATATATATATATATATTTTTTTAGCAGAGAATCTAGACATAAATATGGTGACTGTTGCAATATTTGATGTCACACTGCATTTGTGTAGCAGTCTTTTAAACACAACTTTTGGGGGAAAAATACACTTTCATGAATTAAAAAAAAATGAAGCCGTGAAGTTAGCGCAATTTTTTTTTTTATAATGTGAAAGAAGATGATACGCCAAATAAATAGATACCAAACATGTCACGCTTTAAAATTGCGCACGGTTGTGGAATGGTGACAAACTATGGTACCTAAAATTCTCCATAGGTGACACTTTAAAAAAAAAAAAAAAAAAAAATGAACGGTTACCAGGTTAGAGTTACAGAGGAAGTCTAGTACTAGAATTATTGCTCGTTGGTAGGACAAGACAACCAGCAATGCTAATGGAGCTTCCCTGCCTGTTTCCATTTCCTTCCCTTTACTTAGAAGTTAGAACCCCCAAACATCATATATATTATTTATTCTAACACCCTAGAGAATGAAATGGCGGTCATTGCAATACTTTCTGTCACACCATATTTGCGCAGCGGTCTTGCATGCACACTTTTTTGGGAAAAAATACACTTTTTTTTAATTAAAAAAATAAGACAACAGTAAAGTTAGCCCAATGTATTTTATATTGTGAAAGATAATGTTACGCCAAGTAAATTGATACCCAACATGTCACGCTTCAAAATTGCGTCCGCTCGTGGAATGGCGACAAACTTTCACCCTCTAAAATCTCCATAGGCAACGTTTAAAAAAACCTACAGGTTGCATGTTTTGAATTACAGAGGGGGTCTAGGGCTAAAATTATTGCTCTCGCTCTACCAATCGCGGCGATACCTCACATGTGTGGTTTGAACACCGCTTTCATATGCGGGCGCTACTCATGTATGCGTTCGCTTCTGCACGCGAGCTCGTCGGGACGGGGCGCGTTCCTGGATCCTAACTTTTTTAGCTTTTCCTAGATTCCAAGCAAATTTGTCAAAGCCCTGCTGTACAGCCCGCACTAGCATCTGTGTTTCAGGCACTTGCAGAGTGGCCCTATTTAGTGCCGGTTCACACTGGTGGCGGCTTCAAAGTCTTCTGACTCTGAAGTCGCCCCCCGCACAGCACGACCTCAGCATGGCTTGCAAACGACTTCTTTAATAGAAGTCAATGCAAGCCGCTCTGAAGTCGCCTCAAAGTAGTACAGGAACCTTTTTCTAAGTCGGAGTGACTTGAGACGCTCCCATTAAAACGGTTCCATTGCACTGCATAAAGCGCAACTTGTCAGGCGGCTACGTCGCCCCAGTGTGAATCGGCACTTAGCGTAGCGCCTTCTGAAAGCGACAGTAATTCCTGCCGCGGCATGTGTACGCCTCCAACCACTGCCTCTAAAACTAAAGGGGGAGCCGTTGGGGGGCAGTAAAAAAAAAAAAAATCGATTAAAGCGGAGCTCCACCCTAAAGTGGAACTCACGCTGATCGGAACCCTCCCCCCCTCCGGTGTCACATTTGACACCTTTCAGGGGGAGGGGGGGTGCAGATACCTGTCTAAAGACAGGTATTTGCACCCACTTCCGGCCACACATTCTCGGGCAGACTGCGGGCAGAACGTCACCTCCCCCCCCCCTCTCCCCCCCCCCGTTGTGCCCTGGGAACACTCGGCTCCCAGAGCACACCGGGAGCCAATCAGCGGAGCAGCGCAACTCACGCATGCGCCATAGGGAACCGGGTAGTGAAGCCGGAGCGCTTCACTTCCTGGTTCCCTCACGGAGGATGGCGGGGGGCAGCAGAGTGACGAGCGATCGCTCGTCCTCTGCTGCGGACGGCGCTGGACTCCAGGACAGGTAAGTGTCCTAATATTAAAAGTCAGCAGCTGCAGTATTTGTAGCTGCTGGCTTTTAATATTTTTTTTTCATGGCACATCCGCTTTAACTCATATTAAATACTATCTATCCTCTTTCCTTTTTTTTTGTTCTCTCTAGCAATCAATGATAAACTGTAAGCAAACATTCTGACACATCTCAAGTGGTAATCTATACATACTACAAATCTGGCAACGTAAAATTCACAGGTTCTCTTTATGCTCTGTTTATTCTTTAGGGATGACATGCCAAGCCCGCAGCTCCTACGTGGAAAGAGAGGTCCTATGGGGCCATCGGTTCATGCCTGTCCTGACTCTAGAAGAAGGTTTCTACGAAGTGGACTACGACACCTTCCACAACACCGACGAAACACCCACCCCTACCTGCAGTGCCAAAGAGCTGGCAGAACTCAACGAGAAAGGCGAGGCCCTGCAGCTTACCTCCATCAACAGCAAGGGCAACCAGACCATGGACAACGACATACAGGAAGGCCCAGAGGATGAGGTCCTCCCAGCCATGGCCAACGGGGACGTTAGTAAAACAAAACTGGACGGCTGTGAGTGAACAGTAGTGGATTCCCACAAATGTATGGAATATTTGCCAGCAATACAAAGATGGCGCCATCTTCCTGAAGCGCTGTGGTTGACCTCTTCGAGGACATAATCCTTAAAGCAGTGAAGGGCATTAAAGTGGTAGAATATACAATTTGAACTAATGGTTGTAGGCCACAGTCAGTATTATTACAGTACCAGAGATGTTAAAGGAGTCTTGGCAGAGACAGTGAATTATTTTGGCTTTATTGTAATGAACTCTAAGGAAGCCAAACATAGAATGACCAGGCAGCATGTAAGCTGAGACAAGAGCATTCTAGTCCTTCTTGCACGGTACAAGCTAACCATCATTCACATGTCTACAGTCTTCAGTATCTATATGTAGCCTTCCCCTTCATCCCTTGTGCTTATATTATCTGCTTGAAGCAATGAAAAGTAATCATCAGCTACAGAGACCTATGTAACCAATAACGATGTAACAAACGGCAGCAATCATCTGAACAGCATTATGAGCAATTAAAGTCCATCCATTAGCTCCAATAGCAATTCATGAAGGAATCCGCAATTTGATCATTTTTATTTCTTGGTTATTAAGTGGGCAAGTTTAAAGCAAAAAAATTATATATATCGTATATACTCGAGTATAAGCAGAGTTTTTCAGCACATTTTTTGGCTTATACGCGAGTCACCTTTTTGCACCTGATCTCCTGGACTTTGGGGACCCGGTACCGGCCGTCCATAGGTCAAACTTGGCACATGTATAGCCTCACTCTTCCTCTACAAGTGTGCAAAGTTTGTTGTCCGGGGGACCTACGGCCGGGGAGCACCGATTTATCAAAGCTGGGCACCCGTTCCATAGACTCCAATGTTAAACGGTCATTTCTCTGGTGAATTTGGGGACCCGGTACCATCCGGTCGTAGGTCCCCTGGATCCAGAACTTGGCACACACGTAGCCCCATTTCTCCTCTACAAGTGTGCGAAGTTTGTTGTCTGGAGAACCTACGGCTGGGGAGCACCGATTTTTCAAAGCTGGGCACCTGTTCCATAGACACCAATGTTAAACGGTAATTTCTCCGATGAATTTGGGGACCCGGTACCATCCGGTCGTAGGTCCCCTGGACCCAGAACTTGGCACACACGTAGCCCCAGTTTTCCTCTACAAGTGTGCAAAGTTTGTTGTATGGAGAACCTACGGCTGGGGAGCACCGACTTTTCAAAGCCGGGCATGTTAAAAACGTCAGTCTAGGCATGGCCACAGTGAGGCATGCACATGGACACCCTAGGCTTATACTCGAGTCAATACGTTTTCCCATTTTTTTTGTGGTAAAATTAGGTGCCTCGGCTTATATTCGGGCCGGCTTATACTCGAGTATATATGGTATATATATTTTTTTTTTTCATTCTTTATACCCTCCGCCATAGAAATGCTGTGAGCTGCACAATGCATGGCTAACCATTATGTCAGGATAACTCCAGAGACCTAACATTCTGCACACACATTGGGGTTGATTTACTAAAGGCAAATAGACTGTGCAATTTGCAAGTGCACAAGGCATTTGCTCCAAAGCTTAGTAAATGTGAAGAAGCTTCACTTTGCAAAGAATACCCAATCATATGCAAGGAAGATAAAAAAAAGCATTGATGCTTGCACATGATTGGATGATAGGAGTCAGCAGAGCTTCCCCCCCCCCCCCCCCACTTAACAATCTCTGGAGCAAATGCCCTTGCAGAGTGCAACTGCCCTTGCAAAGTACACAGTCTCTGGGGGTTGATGTACTAAAACTGGAGAGTGCAAAATCTGGTGCAGCTCTGCTAAGAACCCATCTTCCAATATTTTTTTTTGTCAATGCTTAATTGAACAATTAACCACTTGCCGACCATGTATGTCAACAGAATGGCACGGGCAGGCAGATTGGCGTACAGGTACGTCCCTTTAAATCTGCCGCCCAGCGGGCGCATGCGCCGTGTCCCTCACGAGTGCGGCCACGGGTCCCAGGAACTCGATGTGCGGTCGGCAAGGGCAGAACAGGGGAATGCCTTTGTAAACAAAGCATTCCCTTATTCTGCCTAGTGACACCATCACTGATGACCGTTCCGTGATCGGGAACGGTCATCAGTGACGTGTCACATGTAGCCACGCCCCCTAACAGTAAGAATCACTTAACCCCTGCAGAGCCACCTAGTGGTTAACCCCTTCACTGCCAGTGTCATTTTTACAGTTATCAGTGCATTTTTATAGCACTGATCGCTGTATAAATGACAATGGTCCCAAAATGGTGTCAAAAGTGTCCGCCATAATGTCGCAGTCACGATAAAAAAACTAGTTAAAAAAAAAAAAAAAAAAAAAATCGCAGGTGATAAAATACCACCAAAAAAAAGCTTGTCAATTTTGTTTGGGAGCCACGTCGCACGACCGCGCAATTGTCAGTTAAAGCAACGCAATCGCAAAAAAGTGCCCTGGTCTTTGACCACGGCTGGCTGAAGAGGTTAAAAAGGAACTTTTTTGTCTGGAATTTTAAAACTGCTGCTCCTTAGCCATTGCCTAGGCAAAAGATCACATGGTCTCTGGTTACCAGTAGAACTATGAGCATTTCATATCAACAGAGACTGCAGACAGTCTAATGTTTACCAATCAGACCTTGTCTGTTGCAGTAAGAATAGAGGATCAGCAAGGAACAATCACTGTGAAGCACTACTAAGCAGGAAGCACAGCCTGCAAATGTAATGAACAAGAAAATCTTTCCCTCGTGTACATATATCATTACAAACTAGACATTGATCACACTCGCTAATAAGATTTACATTAACCACTTGACAACTGGGCACTTAAACCCACTTAAAGCGGGGGTTCACCCTATCGACAGGAAAAAAAAAAAAAAATTTTCTTTTACCTTTAAATCAGGCACTGTAGCGCGAGCTACAGTATGCCTGTCCCGAATTTTTTCCCCCCATACTCACCTTGTAGTCGTCCATCGAAGATACCGGGGAATGGGCGTGCCTCTGGAGACGGAGGATGATTGACGGCCGGCTCTGGCGCGTCACGCTTCTCCGGAAATAGCCGAAATAGGCTTGGTCTTCACGACGCGTGCGCATAGCCTGTGCGCACGCGCCGTGAAGAGCCGAGACCTACTCCGGCTGTCTTCGGGGAGAGTGACGTGCCAGGGCCGGCCGTCAATCATCCTCCCTCTCCATAGGCACGCCCATTCCCCGCGGGAGCCGAAATCTACGATGGACGACTACGAGGTGAGTACGGGGTTAAAAAAATCGGGACAGGCATACTGTAGCTCGCGCTACAATGCCTGTCTCGATGGTAACATCATGTGGGTCAGGGTGAACTACCGCTTTAATAACCAGACCAATTTTCAGCTTTCGGTGCTCTCACATTTTGAATGACAATAACTCAGTCATACAACACTGTAACCAAATGAAATTTTTGTCCTTTTTTTCCCACAAATAGAGCTTTCTTTTGGTGGTATTTGATCACCTCTGCGGTTTTTATTTTTTTCGCTATAAATGAAAAAAGAACGAAAATTTTGTAAAAAAATGAATTTTTCTTCATTTCTATTATAAGATTTTGCAAAAAATGAATTTTTCTTCATAAATTTGGCCTAAAATGTATACTGCTACATATCTTTGGTAAAAAAAAAAAAAAAAAATTTGGATATTATTTAGTCTGGGTGAAAGTTATAGGGTCTACAAGCTATGGTACCAATTACTGAAAATTGATCAATTTGATCACATCTGATGTACTGACAGCCTCTCTCATTTCTTGAGACCCTAACATGCCAGAAAAGTACAAATACCCCCTAAATGACCCCTTTTTGGAAAGAAGACATTCCAAGGTATTTAGAAAGAGGCATGGTGAGTTTTTTGAAGTTGTCATTTTTTCCCACAATTCTTTGCAAAATCAAGGTTTTTTTTTTTTTTTTTTTTTTCCCACAAAAGTTTCATATTAGCAGGTTATTTCTCACACACAGCATATGCATACCACAAATTACACCCCAAAACACATTCTGCTATTCCTCCCGAGTATGGCGATACCACATGTGTGAGACTTTTACACAGCGTGGCCACATACAGAGGCCCAACATGCAGGGAGCACCATCAGGCGTTCTGGAGCACCCAGACCAGTTCTGACATTTCTCTCCTACATGTAAAAATCATCATTTATTTGCTAGAAAATTACATAGAACCCCAAAACATTATATATGCTTTTTTAGCAAAGACCCTAGAGAATACAATGGCGGTCGTTGCAACTTTTTATCGCGCATGGTATTTGCACAGCCATTTTTCGAACGCATTTTTTTGGGAAATAAAACAGTTTTGTGCTTTTTAAAAAAAAAAACATTAAAGTTAGCCCAATGTTTTTGCATAATATGAAAGACGAAGTTACGCCGAGTAAATAGATACCCAACATGTCACCCTTCAATATTGCACACGCTTGTGGAATGGCGCCAAACTTCGCTACTTAAAAATCCCCATAGGTGACGTTTTAAATGTTTTTACTGGTTACATGTTTTTAGTTACAGAGGAGGTCTGGGGCCAAAATGATTGCTCTCGCTCTAACGTTCGCAGCGATACCCCACATGTGTGGTTTGAACACCGTTTTCATATGTGGGCGGGACTTACGTACACATTCGCTTCTGTATACGAGCACGCGGGAACAGGGGCGCTTTAAATATTTTTTTTTATTTTTATTGTTCATTTTACTTAATTTATTTTAGTTTGACACGTTTTTCCCCAAAAATAAATGTTTTGATCACTTTTATTCCAATTACAAGGAATGGAAACATCCCTTGTAATAGGAATATAGCATGACAGGTCCTCTTTACAGTGAGATATGGGGTCAATAAGACCCCACATCTCACCTCTAGGCTGGGAAGCCTGAAAAAAAACAAGAAAAAAAACGATCCTGGCTTCGATCGCAGCGGTGAGTCAGAAGAAGCACCGGAGGGCGAAGGGAGTGGGGACGTCCCTTTTTGCCTCCCGTAAGAACGATCAAGAGGCGGAACAGCCGCCATGATTGTTCTTATGGTGTAGAGAATCGCCGGCTGAAAAAAATGATATCTGAATGATGCCTGTAGCTGCAGGCATCATTTAGATATCCCTGCACAAAGTAAAGGAGCTCATATGACGTGGGCGGGAAGTGGTTAAAACACATTTTTTTCCCCAGAGTATTTTCTGGGTATTGCAAAGTATTGGCCGGGGTATTGCAAAGTATTGGTGCGGGGGTATTGCAGAGTATTGGTGTGGGGGTATTGCAGAGTATTGTGCGGGGGTATTGCAGAGTATTGTGTGGGGGGTATTGCAGAGTATGGTGCGGGGGTATTGCAGAGTATTGGTGCGGGGGTATTGCAGAGTATGGTGGGGGGGTATTGCAGAGTATTGTGTGGGGGGTATTGCAGAGTATTGGTGCGGGGGTATTGCAGAGTATTGTGTGGGGGGTATTGCAGAGTATTGTGTGGGGGGTATTGCAGAGTATTGTGTGGGGGGTATTGCAGAGTATGGTGCGGGGGTATTGCAGAGTATTGTGTGGGGGGTATTGCAGAGTATTGTGCGGGGGGTATTGCAGAGTATTGTGCGTGGGGTATTGCAGAGTATTGTGCGTGGGTATTGCAGAGTATTGCGCGGGGGTATTGCAGAGTATTGTGCGGGGGTACTGCAGAGTATTGCTCAAGGGGTACTGCAGAGTACTGGCAGGGGGTACTGCAGAGTACTGGCAGGGGGTACTGCAGAGTATTGCGCGGGGGTATTGCAGAGTATTGCGCGGAGGTATTGCAGAGTATTGCGCGGGGGTATTGCAGAGTATTGCGCTGGGGTATTGCAGAGTATTGCGCGGGGGTATTGCAGAGTATTGCGCGGGTGTTTTGCAGAGTATTGCGCGGGTGTTTTGCAGAGTATTGCGCGGGTGTTTTGCAGAGTATTGCGCGGGTGTTTTGCAGAGTATTGCGCGGGTGTTTTGCAGAGTATTGCGCGGGTGTTTTGCAGAGTATTGCGCGGGTGTTTTGCAGAGTATTGCGCGGGTGTTTTGCAGAGTAATTGCGCAGGGAAGGCAGAGCATTGCAGAGTATTGTGCAGGGAAGGCAGAGTATTGCAGGGGTTAATGCAGAGTATTGCACAGGGAAGGCAGAGTATTGCAGGGGTTAATGCAGAGTATTGCACAGGGAAGGCAGAGTATTGCAGGGGTTAATGCAGAGTATTGCACAGGGAAGGCAGAGTATTGCAGGGGGTTAATGCAGAGTATTGCACAGGGAAGGCAGAGTATTGCAGGGGTTAATGCAGGGATGGCTGAGCAGGGATGGATGGATCTGTGACTGCAATAGTCACAGATCCATCCCACACTGCTGCTGCCATCCGCGCTCTCCTCTCACACTGTACCGATCGGTACAGCGAGAGGAGGGAGGAACCGGCGTCATCAAATGACGCCGGTTTGTTTACCTGTGATCGCGCCGTCATTGGACGGCGCGATCACATGGTAAAAGACCGCCGTTGCCGGTCAATTACCGTGATCTGTGTAGCGCCGGGTCTCATAGACCCGGCGCGCACAGAATTTTCTGTGTGCGCGCCCGAGGCGGCGCGCATTACTGCTTCTGGTGGGCGCCGTTTCAGAACGGCGACCCCCAGTTAAGCAACCACCTTGCCGCCGTTTGTAGACGGCGGCTGGTGGTTAAGTGGTTAAGCTGACCATAATCATGTAAAACTTAAAGCAAAATTTCAGTTATTTTTTTAAAACTTTCCATTAAATCTTCTCCCGTTGTCGTTTTAACTTTGGGTAGTAAAACATTTTTTTTTCTGCCAGTAAATACCTTATACAGCCCACTTCCTATTTCCTCCTGTCTGGTCATTAGCCTAGGCTTATAAAATCACACACAGCTCTCTCTCACTCTTCTGAGTTTGCCAGGAAGGGAGGGGGTGAGTCATAATAGGGGCAATGAGAGCTGCGGGGCTGCAGAGCACAGAACACAATAGCACTACGGTAGGGATTCCCACATCAACACTGATAATGTTGATGGGGGGAATCTAGCAAATTCCTTTCCTGCATCCCGCAGTTGTAGGAAAGAAAATTGCATCATCTATGGCTTGCTTAAGGTTACAAGAACATGGACAATCTTGCCAAGTCTTAAACCCCTCTGCAGTTTTTACACAAGGTGGAGGTGTGCCTCAGTGTGTCTGTGTAAATCCAGGAAGTGAACAGGCAGCAGTTTTAGCTGCCCACAGTTAAAATGGCTGCAGCCAGACTCAGTGGAGTGAGATTTCTGCAGCATATTTGGCAAGTACAGAATCACAGTATATATGTATATATGTGTGTATATATATATATATATATATATATAAATAAAATAATATGCAAAGTGGTTGGAGGGAAGCTTAAGAATGGCAAAGATGTTTTTATCACAAATTATGTGAGCATACTGCAGTTCCTCTTTAAGCATTTAAAAATAAAAAAACAATCATACAATGCAAGCTCTTAAGCATGCAAGTTTCTCTGGGGGCGGTCTCAGAAGGTCACCCCTATATATAGTAAAGCCTGAGCAAATCCTGCACTCTCCAAATAGTATTGGTGTAGAAAGGGGTATACCAGCCAGTGGGTATATACTTAGCATTTATTAAGTACACGTGTTCCTTAGCCCACTATCCTACCAGTGCTTGCATTATCATAGGTTATCAATCACAAGGCAGCCTAGGGCCCAATGGCTATCCAGGCCCAGCTACAAAATTCATACTCCTGCTGTATACCAGGATTATAGTGCAATTGGTCAAAGCTTTGCATCCGCTTGTCCCTTCATGAGGGAGGATGGACTTGTAGGCAGTTGGTGACTTATGGGGCCATGCCAGCTTGTATATTGCATATGGGGCACCTTCTCTGCCTATTGCATCTCATATTGTCACTCGAAGGGACATGGAGCCCAAAGCGGTCACCTTGCCTACAGACCCATTTTGCCTGAAATCAGTCTGTTTCCTGGGGCCTGGACCTGTGTTTGCAATCATCTTTGCTGTAAAAACAGTATTTCCGGACACCACTAGAGGGCACTCTGTAAAGACAGGAAAACCTGCATTGTGGAGCCGACTTTTTGGCGCACAGATGGAAGTACTGAGAGCCAATAGGCTGCAATCAGCTGAAAACAGGACTCCCCTTAAAGATGAACTCCGGCTTCCCTTCAGTCTAGAACAGTTGTACCGGCTCCTCTCCTAGAGACTGAAACCAATGTCTCTAAATTTGACTGCATACTGTGAGCTTCTCAGAATGTGCATTAGAACCTGCAAAAAGTCGGATAGAGCCCACCTCATTTCCTGGCTGAAAGACACTCATCTAGCTCTTTTCCTACAGAGCCTGACCGGCCTCTTTCATTCATTCCAGTTATTTCAATCACAAAGGTTTAAGCCAGCCATAGATGGATCGATTCTCAGTTGGGTCACAAGGGACCACCCAAGTTTTTTCTTTTTTTTAAAGTGTATTTTTGTGCGTGTACTCGAGAGAGGAGCCGGACTGCAGGAGTTGGGAGTAGGCAGGCCTCCTCCAGAGGCAATCTGCCACCTTTCTCCATGCCCCGGGTGGCAATGGCGGGTGTGTGAGGGGGTCTTCCCACACAGCCCGCCCTATCTGCTCCGCTTTAAAGCCCAACGGGGCAGAGGGACTCCCTATAAGGGAGTGAGAGGATCTAGCCCGCTCAACCAGCCCAGTTAGTCCTTCGCCTCTCTTTTTAGAGACCGCGTGGTCAAAGTGCGTGCATGTTAACCCAATTTCGAGTGCGTGTAAGTGTGGTGGTTTTTGTGGGAGGGGGGTGGGCGTACTAAGCTTACCTCGCATAGCACACCCACCGGGAGCCGGGCTGAGACCACCAAACTCAATTCACATGTAGTTGACACCGGGATCCGAACCCCTAGCTGCAGAGGTGAATGGCTTGTCAGCGCAGTGCCAATCGCGTTGAGCCACCGCAGCTCCCCTACCACCCAAGTTTTGATCCATCTATGGGCAGGCTAGTTATACCAACGTCAATCCATAGACCAACTGCAGTACAACCGTCTGTCAATTTTTTTTTTTGCGCATGTAATCACTGCTGGTGGCTACAGCCGTCAGTAGTGATCATTGTGTTCGGCCAGACGGGAAGGTTCCCCACCGGCAGAACACAATAGCACTACGGTAGGGATTCAGTGACACTGGACACTGGAATCAAGCAAATTTCTTTCCAGGAAGAAAATTGCACCATCTATGGCGGGGATATGCAATTAGCGGACCTCCAGCTGTTGCAGAACTACGATTCCCATGAGGCATAGCAAGACTCTGACAGCCACAAGCATGACGGGACTTGTAGTTTCGCAACAGCTGGAGGTTCGCTAATTGCATATCCCTGATCTATGGGTTGCTTGAGGTTACAAGAACATGAACCATCTTGCCAAATCTTAAACCCCTCTGCAGTTTTCACACAGGGTGGCAGTAACGTTCACCTAAAGAGTAACTCCACTTTTCCTGAAAAAAACAAAACAAAAAACAAACACTCCCCCTCTGGGTGATTAATGTACATTGCATGGATTTAACAAATTCTACTGCAGAGTCCTCTACCTGCTACTGCTCTGAAGAAAATGCTGTAAGAATCTGAATGGGAGCAACGTTTTCATTATTAATCAGTTGATGCACTTGCAGGGCTCCAAGGAAGAAAGTTGCCCTTTGGGAGTCGCTCACCAAAATTTATATTTTTGTTGCAGAGGATGCCTAAAAATCTGATTTGTATTATAGTGAATACTGCTGGGAAAATTATCAGCGAGTCAATTACACAAGCAGAAAATTATATTTCTGGGTAAGTTCTGTGTACAGAAGGCGTAAGGGCTAAGGGGACCCCAAAGGCCCAGAGAACCAAAAAGTTAAGGGGTCTTCTGGGCCTTTGGGGTGCCCTTAGCCCTTACTCTATTCGAAATTGACTTCTAGGATGATGGTACTATCATTTTTTTTTCTATAGTTTACACTAAGAGGCTTATATTTAAATCATGGTGTACAGAAGGCCTCTATATTGCATCGTGATTTTTTTTTTATTAAAAAAGATAAATAAATCAGGACTTTACACCATAAATCACATTACTGCAGATTGAAAAGGATGTTTTAATTACATTTAGTTACAATATGACTTGTGTCAATGGAGTATGCTATATTTTTTTTCCCCCATGAAAAGTGGAATTACCCTTTAAGGCTGCACCAGGAAAGCATTGGAACGATGGATGGAATTAATTTCCAATCACCAACCTGAAGAAGGTGTCCGCCTGTTGCAGCGAGATAAATGACAGCGGAGATGTAACTGGCTGACCGCTTCTCTGCCTCATACTGTTGCATTCCTTCAACCAGCCATTCTATTCTAATATCGATGCACTGTGAATATAAATATACCTGTTAAAGCGCACATCAACAGTCTGCGATACTTATGTGCCATGTATGTTATTATCATCTGCCGTTTTCCAATAAACAGTTACTAGAACACCGAATTATTCTTTTGCCATGTGCCCAGTGAAAACGGATTACATTCTCATGTGCAATAAAACAATTGGGAGGAGAACAGCAAGCATTTCTCCTTGTCCATGTGCTGGGGCTTCGCTAGAATGGCCACCCAACGCATTCACACCACATCGGGTGCAAATATACCCTCAAAGTAGAACTATAGGCAAAACGTTGTTCATATTGGATATAGCCCTTGTAAGATTTTTTTTTTTTTCCCTGCTATCTTTTTACCATTGCAGAGATTTCCCATCGCTTTATGTCTGAAAACCAAACAGGAAGTGAGAAAACATCCCTGCAAATTAAGGTGTCCGTTTATGAAGCAGTGAACAGCGATGATCCCAAGGACCACCACTGATCACAGCCCATAAACAGTTTACGAGACAGATAATCGGAGAAGTGTTTGAACTTGTTCTCCCACCGATTATCTCCACACACAGAGAATCCTCATTGAATGTCACAGTAACGGCCAGTTTATGAAGCTGTGATCTGAGCGCTTCACTGGTGATCTGTGTCAGAATTCACACTCCCCAATCCCGGGGGATCTGAGGAGGAAGGAGGAAGATTTTTTAGTTCCTCCTACCTCGTTCAGACCCCCCAACACTGTAACCATGTCCCCCTGTTTCTGGTACTGTAATCTCGTAGAGTCTCACGAGATTCCAGTATCAGGGGCCATTCTCCACTGTTTGAAGCATTGGTAGATCACTTCACTCCTTCAAGGGTGAAGGGATCTTCTCGGCTTCATAAACTGGCACACAGAAAAATCTCCTTCGTGAATGCCAGAGAAAGAAGCAGTGAATAGATTTCACTGCTTCATAAAAGGACACCAAAAGTGGTTGCAAGGCTTTACTTTTTTTTTTTAATTAACAAACATGTCATACTTGCCTCCACTGTGCAGCTCGTTTTGCAGAGTGGCCCGATCCTCGTCTTTTGGGGTCCCTCGGCGGCTGTCTCAGCTCCTCCCCGCATCAGCTAACCCCCTCTGGGAAGCGCTCTCCCAAGGGGGTTAGCTTGCAGGCACGCTCCCGAGTCCTGTATCCGGCGGCTATGAGCCCCCGAATACAGACTTTGCCCCACCCCCGCATAATTGGAGTTGATTGACAGCAACACAAGCCAACGGCTGCGCTGCTATCAATCTATCCAATGAAGAGCCGAGAAAACCGGACCAACATAAAGCGCGTTCCACGCGGGACTTTCGAGGGCTCAGGTAAGTAAACGGGGATGGGGGGCCGGCAAACGCTGAATGTTTTCCCACTTCAATGCATAGGATTAAGGTGAAAAAAAACACATGAATCTTTACAACCCCTTTAGGGGAACACACACACCCCAACACTGAAGCCAATCTGAATAATTTTCATGTTTTATTGACATAGAAATAAAAAGTTACTGGATGCTCCTCCAATGATTTACAACGGAAGCAAAATTTAGATGGACAAATCCAGCTGAAACATCAGGTCCGGCGTGAACATTCAAGATTACAGGAATCAACTTCACAAGTCCTTCAGATTTTGGCCGGAAATGTGCCTGCATCTCTCTGGTCATCCCACTTCTCCACCTGCAGCAAATAAACAACAGATCAGGAAACATTGACACCGTTTTATACTTACAGGACCAGCAAATATCTAAATGCATGAATGCTAAAAGGAAAAGTTCACCTTTTGGAAAAAATAAATGCACACATTTTTGCAGAAAAAAATTAAAATTGAATTTTTCCTCTAAGGAGCCTGGAAAGCATTGTACCAGTGATCAGGGGTGCAATGTCAGCCTCCTGCAGACAAGTCCTGCAGCTTTCAGTTCACAACTGCATATGGGCTGACTGATTACAAGCTGCAGGACTTGTGGCTGAACTACAAAAATGCTCTTCAGTGACCTCACACTCCATTCACAACTACAAGCCATCAGCAGGTGTAGTTCATCCATTCACAAGAAACGATGAATGAATGACGTGACCGCGTAGTTTTAAAATAGTGACATCAGGGACGGGGAGGAGATCCCACAGATGCTGGAATACGTTACGTGTTCCAGAATGCGAACTTATCCTTTAGGCTCCATTCACACCTAGGTGTTTTTACGCCCGACGCCATTGCAGCCTGAAATACGCTGGAGGGGCGATTTAACATTGTCGGCTATGGAGATTGTTCACATCTCCACGCCGAAACGCCGTACGCCTGAAGCTCAAAACAAGTCCCGGACCTTTTTTTCAGGCGGCTTCGGCGTTCGACATAGCCAACAATGTTTAATCACCCCTCCGGCGTATTTTAGGCTAAAAAAGGCAGCGGCAAATCGCGGTACAATACGCCGCGTTCAGGTGTGAATGCAGCCTGAAATATAGCAGATAAAGCCCAACTCCAACCACACCGCAGATATTTTTTCACAAGCAATTACATTTTTGCTCGCATTGACTAAGATTAACTAAAACTGGTGCAATCAGAATCTAGTGTGCTGTGCATAGTAACCAATCGGCTTCTAACTTCAGCTTGTTCAATTAAGCTTTAAAAAACAAACAAAAAAAAAAAAAAAAAAAACACTGGAAGCCGATTCAGCTGTATCAGATTTTTTCACCCCACACACACACACACACACACACACACACACACACACACACACACCTTTATTGCATTTTGTTTTGTATTTATGCTGCTACTATTGAGAGTTGTGTGGTCATGGAGAACTTTTCTACTAGCCAAGTTAATCAAACGCAAATTGACCTCTAGGAATCCTTCGGAGGTCTTTGGTTCTGGTGAGTGTACATCTAGATCCTTGGTGGAGGTGTCAAACAACAGCACTCAGATTTGATTTGTTCATTATTGAATGTTTTATAATCATTGATGCTTTTCAACCTCGTGTTTTGAGGTCACAACATCTGGTTGAGTGAGGATATTGGAAGTACACAATAGGATCACCTTTCATGACCTGTATGGTGCACCAACAGTCTCACTACTAGCGCTGCAACTTGGTTATAGCAATTGGAAAAAGATCATATTAGTTAATCCTGACCTTCAGTATTTTTTTCAACTTTCAATGTATTAAATCTTCTGTCCTCCTTGTTTTAACTTTGGATAGTAAAACATTTTTTTTCTGCCAATAAATGCCTTAGGTTTCTTGTCTGGTAAAAAGCCTAGGCTTATGACATTATGCACTCTCTCACTCAAATGAGAGTTTGCCACCAAGGGAGGGGGGGGCGTGTCATAAGAAAGCCAATGAGAGCTGCAGGTGTGCCTATGTGTAAATCCAGGAAGTGAACAGGCATGAGCTTCAGCTGCCCACAGTTAAAATGGTTGCAGCCAGACTCAGTGTAGGGACACTAAAAAGGAGCTCACGTTAAGTCATCAGCTACAAATATTGTAGCTCCCGACTTACCAGGCTAGCAATCCGGCACTCATCACCCGGGCTGGTTCTTCACCGGGTACCAGACACCACCATCTTGCTTGTGGAAAGCTGGCTCCGATTTCAGCCCTCCACCATGCATGCACAAGCCGTGCTGCACTTTCTAAAATGGACCTGCGAGCAGGAAGAAGGGGTGCCAAACTTACGCTCAGTTTGCCTAAGCGAGCCAAGCAAAAGTGGGAGCAGGAACCTGCCATAAAATAAGTACACAATTCCAGGAAGAATTATTTTTTTTAATCCAATACAGGTAGAAGAGGAGCAGAAATACACTTTTTAGGTGTTCGACGAAAAAAAAAATATATATAACAATACCCATACTAAAGCAATTGACATTCTGGGATTTGTGGTTCCATTGCAGCCAAACTATACTCGTTCACATGAGCGTACACCCACCCAAAGGCCATGTTTGACTGTGCAGGCAGTTGGATTTAATTTCACTTGCATAATTGTGAGCAGTGTCTGTGCAGATGCTGCATCCCCACTGACATGAATAGGACTGCCTGCACAGGTGTGTGTGTGTGTGTGTGTGTGTGTGTGTGTGTGTGTGTGTGTGTGTGTGTGTGTGTGTGTGTGTGTGTGTGTGTGTGTCCAGGAGAAGATCCAGGGACTTACCCAGGAGTTGGGGCACATGGACTGGTATACTTTCTTATACCACTGACATGGGTAGGGATCCTGTTCCTTGGCAGTCAAAGACTTCTCACATCGATGGAAATCTACAAGGAAAACGATCAAATTCAATAGACTGGTAATAATTGCAGGTCATCTTATTCACAATGCAAAAAAAGGAACAAAAACAGCCAATGCAATACACTAGCGTAAAAAAAGAGAAAACAGACAGCAAGCAAAACTGTAATGTGAAAAATAACATTCCTGATTGGTTGCTCGTGTTAGTGCATATATAGTGTATAAATGAAACCCGCACTATTTTTTTTTTATAAACAGATCTTAGAACTGGATCGCCCACCCTTAACCTAACCACGGAAATAACCTTTTTAAATCCAAAAAACGTGTCCCTGAATAAAACATAAAAGACGAGTTTAAAAAAAAAAAAAAAAAAAGTCCATTGAGTCCAGCGCTGTCTTACTTGTAGGGAGACGTCACCCTACATTGCTTCTCTCTGGCCCAGTCATCTTGCACTCGTATCTGATGCAAACAGAGACCTGCTGCAGGGATCTTCGCCAGGTTTACCCGCCATGTGTCTGCGCTTGCACCAACCCAGTGCACATGTGCAGCCACACCATGGGCCCTGCCATTAAACTGGAAGAGATCCAGTGCTGCCTCTGCCCATGTGCAAGATACAGAGATGGGATGAGTCTTGTAGAAATCCCAGGAGGCAGCTTGCAGGACTGTGTGCATGCAATGAAATGTCGCAACAGTTCCTGCGCATGAGTGGGGTCTGCGGGTCAGAGTAGGTCATCTTCTCCTAGGTGAGAATGACGGACCTGATCTTTAGAGAGGAAAAAAAAAAAAAAAAAAAACACACACACATAGTGGCTATAAAGCTTACACACCCCTGTTAAATAAAAAAAAAACGAAGGGTGCACACCCTCTTATAACTGGGGATGTAGCCGTGTTCAGAATTAAGCAATCGCATTCAAACTCATGTTAAATAGGAGTCAGTACACACCTGCCATCATTTAAAGTGCCTCTGATTAACCCCAAATAAAGTTCAACTGTTCTAGTAGGTCTTTCCTGACATTTTCTTAGTCGCATCCTACAGAAAAAGCCATGGCCTGCAGAGCTTCCAAGGCATCAGTGGGATCTCATTGTTAAAAAAGGTATCAGGTCAGGAGAAGGGTACAAAAGAATTTCCAAGGCATTAGATATACCATGGAACACAGTGAAAACCGTCATCAAATGGAGAAAATATGGCACAACAGGGACATTACCAAGAACTGGACGTCCCTCCAAAATTGATGAAAATGTAGATAAGTTAATACTTTATGTAGAGTAAAACTATTCAGTTTGTCTTCTCAATGCTCGTGGAGTCTATACTTGGAATGTTAGTATTTTAGTATGTTAGTATTTTATACAATAAAACTTGATAAAAAAAAAAAAAAAATGATGAAGACGTGAAGAAAAACTGGTCAGAGAGGCCACCAAGAGTACTACAGCAACATTAAAGGAGCTGCAGGAATATCTGGCAAGTACTGGCTGTGTGGTCCATGTGACAACAATCTCCCGTATCCTTCATATGTCTGGGCTATGGGGTAGAGCGGTGAGACGGAAGCCTTTTCTAATGAAGAACATCCAAGTCTGGCTAAATTTTGCAAACACACATCTCAAGTCTTCTAAAAGCATGTGGGGAAATGTGTTTTGGTCTGATGAAACCAAGGTTGAACTTTTTGGCCATAATTTCAAAAGATATGTTTGGCACAAAAAACACTGCACATCACCAAAAGAACACCATACCTACTGTTAGAGGGCAACATGGTCTAATGTTATATTTCTAAAGTTTCTACACATTTGTTTTTACAACCAAGATCAGCCATGCTGACACTTGCAGTCCCAAGATTTTAAAAAAGGTACAGAAGAATGTGGCCCCAAACAGAATCTGCATAGCAAAATGGCTCGTCTCCAGCTCACCTGGGGTGCTAGAAGCTTCAAAGAGATAGACGACAAAGACGGCCCAGGGTGCATGAACTGCAATACTGCCCCCAAAGGCCAAGTATGGTAGGACAGTCAGTAATTATAAGGAGGATTATAAGGAGGATTGTCATGTGAACATTGATTTGTCCAAACCAAATGGGACTGGCAATGGGGGGGGGGGGGTTGAATGAGTGATGACTGAGTTTTGTAAAAAGGATTGTTTGAGAGAGCTCTGTCTCTTTTCGCTACAAAGCCTTGTCATAAGGCTGTCTCTCTGCTATCTTAGGACTTTGCTCTGACTGATGGCTTGGGCCTAAACTCAATGCGGCCCAGACTAGCTCTTTTCCATCTGAGCTCAGCCAGCAAGGTTTACCTAGAGGAGGGGATAAGCATCTCATTATCATCATAGGCTTCATAGATATCCGTTAAGAATATGAAATTCCTATTTAAAGCAAATAAATGTAACATTGTGTACTAAGAAAATGTGTCTGTCTTCATAGCAAACATATCATTAGGCCTAGCATACTCGGATAGATTAGTCTAGCAATAAAAGGGACATACAAATTAATACACATATGCAACAGCTATATTGGTTACAGAGTGAATATTATTGCAAATTTGTGCTTCAGCCACTGTGAAGCATGGTGGTGACATAATCATGCTTTGGGGCCGTTTTTCTTCAGCTTGAACAGGGGCCTTAGTCATAGAATTATGAACAGTTCCTAAAACCAGTCAATATTGGCACAAAACCCTCAGTCTTCTGCTAGAAAGCTGAACATGAAGAGAAACTTCATCTTTCAGCATGACAATGACCCAAAACATACATCCAAATAAACAAAGGAATGGCTTCACCAGAAGAAGATTAACGTTTTGGAATGGCCCAGCCAGAGTCCAGACCCGAATCCTATTGAAAATCTGTGGGGTGATCTGAAAAGGGCTGTGCACAGGAGATGCCCTCGCAATCTGACAGATTTGGAGCATTTTTGCAAAGAAGAGCGGCCAAATATTGCCAAGTCAAGATGTGCCATGCTGATAGACCTATACCCAAAAAAGACTGAGCGCTGTAATAAAATAAAAAGGTGCTTCAAAGTATTAGTTTAAGGGTGTGCACAAGCATATTATTTGCTGCAATGTACAGTAGAGTGTACAGCTTGTAAACAAGTGTAAATTTGCTGTCCCCACAAAATACAACAGCCATTAATGTCTAAACTGCTGGCAACAAGAGTACACCCCCCAAGTGAAAATGCCCAAATTGTATACAATTAGCCATTTTCCCTCCCCGGTGTCACGCGTTACAAGGTCTCACACAATATTAGATTTTCTGCAGATTTTTGTCTTCAGATTTACCAAAACCATGTAGTGGAAGGACCTGCTTGATTGCATACAAAATTTAAACTCTTAAAGGTTTGACCTCATATTAGACGGTTTTGGTAAATCTGAAAACAAAAATCTGCATAAAATCCAATAGTGTGTATGGGGCCTAAAAGTGAACATGTTCTGGGCTCTGACACCTCTAATATTTGTCACAAAGTGTTGACATCCCCCAGTATAGCACTTGTATTGGGTCCATGGATGTGTTAATACTCCAGTATACCCTAGGTGTTGTACGTATACCAATTTTCTATAATCAAAACCCTCTGTTCAATGTTTATTTTGTTCAATGTAAATAAACGCCTTTTTATTTATACTCGGGCCCCTTTCACACGGTCGGACCGTTCAGGCCCACCTGTCAGTTTTGACGGCGGACCTGAACGGCCGCTCCATGCATGCCTAAGGAGCGTTGGATGTCAGCGGAGACATGTCTGCCGACATCCGACCCACCAATATCAGACGGATGGCGATACGTCCCTATCCGTCCATGGCGGATCAGATTTCTCCATAGGAGGCAGGGGCGCTGCACAGGCCCCTCCCCGCTCAGTAAGCAGAAAGGACTTGTCATCCGCCGGCTCAGCGGAGAGATCTCCCGTTGAGCCGGCGGGAGCTGGCAGACTCCGTAGCAATGGGTTCCGCCTCGTGTGGAAGAGGCCTCACTTGAATATACTTGATAGACACGTGTGTGGCTTCATACACAGATGTCTATTGAAGTCGCACCTGAAATTGGCAAAAGTAGTGCAGGAACTACTTTTGCAAATCAGTGGCACTGCGATTGGAACAGTGCCATTGCCGCCAATAGAATGCGGCTTGTCATGCAATTTGATCTCTCAAATCGCTCCAATGTGAACCTAGGCCAAGATCTAACAACAACAGCAGCTTACCCAGGTAGTTCTGGAAACAATGTTTGGTCTGGTTCTGGTTAGGAAAACGAGCATCAAATGGTGCGGTTTTGTAGTTCTCAATCTTGGTACGAATGTTGTCTGCCATTTTACCTGCTGAAAAGGAGTAACAAATTAGACAGCTGCAATCCAAAAAAATATTACCAACCGATTACTGGGTACATTAAAGCGATATTAAACCCAAACATGTCATATTGCAGCTTACCAAATACTGGATGTGGTGGCTGCATTCGTTTTTTGTTTTTCCACCTGGTGATCTATCCAGTAAGGCTCGATTCATATTTATGCATGTTTCTTTTGAGCATTTCGTATCTATTTTTTTTTGGGGGGGTTGTTGCTGGACAGATTTAAACATGCAAATCATGGCAAAATCGCGGTACAAACGCACTACATACCATATTTATCAGGGGAAAATCGTGGGTGCGCGTTATACGCCTCTCCCCGCTTTCTGAGCGCCGACATATACCGAGTGCAGTACACTCGGATGGGTTCGGCGAGCCGAGCAAGGCCGAGCCCAGCCGAGGGTAACCGAGTGTATTGCACTCAGTATATGTCGGCTTTTTTGAGCGCCGCCGCCGACATATACCGAGTGCAGAGGAGCAGAGCGTGGCCAAGCGTACCCGAGTGTACTGCACTCAGTATATGTCGGCGGCGTTCAAAAACAGCGCGGGAGAAAACCACGAATGCCGCAGAAGGACGCTGGACCGGACAAGGCCGCCGGGCAACTATATTTCTTTTTTTCCCCCAGGATTCTCCTCTAGGTTTGGGGTGCTGGCTATACGCCGGAGCACGCTATAGGGCGATAAATACGTTAATTTTGCAGCAGCAAACCGAGCGTATTGCACTCGGTATATGTCGGCTTTCTGAGCGCCGCCACTGACATATACCGAGTGCAGAGGAGCCGAGCGTGGCCAAGCGTACCCGAGTGTACTGCACTCGGTATATGTCGGTGGCGTTCAAAAGCAGCGCGGGAGAAGCGGGGAGGACACCACGAATGCTGCAGAAGGACGCTGGACCGGACAAAGCCGCCAATGGACGCCAGCAAATGTATTTCTTTTTTTTTTCCCCTAGGATTCTCCTCTAGGTTTGGAGTGCGCGCTATACGCCGGTGCGCACTATAGGGCGATAAATACGTTACTTTTGCAGCAGCTTCTCCATTGACGTCTATTGAACCAAAAAAATGGACCATTTTGCTGTCTAAAAAGTCCCTGACCCTTTCCAAACACAGGAGACACAGAAATGCATTGATGTGAACATGTTGTATAGGAACCCATGTTGGGGGGGGGATAAAAAAATAAAAATCATTCACATTGGTGTGAATAGAGTCCAACACGCCTCCTGTATTAGAGCGCCCCCACTCTGGATGAAAGAGCACAGGGGCCACCCATGAACAGCAGCATTGCCAGCCTGGGAGGAGGGGCGTGTTAGAGGGACTAGCAGGTTTGCATTCACTAACTGAAGCCAAACTTCAGCTAATACTTTCTAAGCAGTCACAGCACTGAGGACATCTACATGTTATCAAATGAAAGCCAACATCTGGTTGTGACGCTGCCTTAGGACAGCCACAGATGGTCCCATTTCAAGTGATCACATTTGCTGCAGCAATGAGCAGATCATCCGGGGTGACGGTCCGCGTCAGGTCAGGAGCAATATGGGAAACTCCAGTGAATGTGTCACTTCACCCATATAGGGCCAGGGGCCATCCCAACAGGAGACAGGCCACACCCAAATTGCAGGCGGCCCCCTTTCCCTGATAGGAGACAGGCCACCTCCCACATTGGAGCCCCAACCTCTATCCCTCTCCCCCATAAGAGACAGGCCAGTCATAACCCTCCCCCACCCCATCAAGAGATAACCCCCTTCCACCCTAGAGCAACAGGCCACCTCCCAGACTCCCCCCCCCCCCCCCCTCCAGAGACCGCACCCAACCCCCTCCCCCATCCCTTCACCAGAAGACAGGCTACTCCTGGGCATCCCCCCTCAACCACACCCTTCCACTATTGGAGCCAGCCCCCTGATGGCAGAAACCTCTGCCCCCCTTTTCACCTTACCTATTCAAGCCCCCCCCCCCCTTAAAGAACACTGGCTACTTCCCAGACTCCTCCCCCATCAAGAGACAGCCCCTGTCCTGATGTGGGAAGTGAACTGGTATCCTATTAACCGATAGGAAATCAGCCAACACCCTCCCCCCCATTCCCTCAATAGGAGAGGGGTCCCCATTCAGCCCCCCATTTAGGAACAGGCCTCTCCCTAGACTGCTCTCCCATAATGAGACACCAACCCCCCACAGAAGACAGGCTACTCCTAGGACTCCCCATCCCTCCTCCCTGCCCCATTGGAGGCTCCCCCCCCTCATAGAACACAGGTACTCCTCAGATTCCTCCCCATCAGAAAAGCCCCCCCCAAGGCAGCCACTTCCATCCATAGAAGGTAGGCTACTTCTCAAACTACAATTCCCTAGGAGATGAGCCCCCCCCCCCCAAACAGGTGACTGGCACCACCACAAAACAACCCCCCCTCCCCCCAATAGGTGACCCCCACCACCGACAGGAGACGAGCCCCCCCCCCCCAACAGGTGACCGGCACCACAAGACAGCCCATAGGCGACTCCCCCCCCACCAACAGGAGATGTGCCCTTCCCCCCAATAGGTGAACCCCCCCCCCCCAATGGAAGACAGTCCCCCTTCCCCTCCCCCCAATAGTTGACAGGTAACCCCCCCCCCCCCACCAACATAAGACAGTCCTCCCCAATAGTTGACAAGTAACCCCCTAGCACCAACAGAAGACAGCCCCCCCTTCCCCCCCCCCCCAATAGTTGAGAGGTAATCCCCTCCCACCAACAGAAGACAGTCCCCCTTCCCATAGTTGACAGGTAAATCCCCCCCCCACCACCAACAGATGACAGTCCCCCCCAATAGTTGACAGGTAACCCCCAACAGAAGACAGTCCCCCCCAATAGTTGACAGGTAACCCCCCCCCCCCCCAATAGTTGACAGGTAACCCCCCACCCCCCAACAGAAGACAGTCCCCCTTCCCCCCAACAGAAGACAGTCCCCCTTCCCCCCAACAGAAGACAGTCCCCCTTCCCCCCAACAGAAGACAGTCCCCCTTCCCCCCAACAGAACAGTCCCCCTTCCCCCCAATAGTTGACAGGTAACCCCCCCCACCAAAAGAAGACAGTCCCCCCCTCCCCCCCCAATAGTTGACAGGTAACCCCCCCTCCCCACCAACAGAAGACAGTCCCCCCTCCCCCCAATAGTTGACAGGTAACCCCCCCCCCCACACCAACAAAAGACAGTCCTCCCCAATAGTTGACAGGTAACCCCCTCCCACCAACAGAAGACAGTCCCCCTTCCCATAGTTGACAGGTAAATCCCCCCCCCCCACCACCAACAGATGACAGTCCCCCCCCCCCAATAGTTGACAGGTAACCCCCCCCAAAAGAAGACAGTCCCCCCCCCCCCAATAGTTGACAGGTAACCCCCTCCCCAACCCAACAGATGACAGTCCCCCCCCCCCCAATAGTTGACAGGTAACCCCCCCCCCCAACAGAAGACAGTCCCCCTTCCCCCCAATAGTTGATAGGTAACCCCCCCCCAACAGAAGACAGTCCCCTTCCCCCTCCCCCCAATAGTTGACAGGTAACCCCCCCCCCCCCCACACCAACAAAAGACAGTCCTCCCCAATAGTTGACAGGTAACCCCCTCCCACCAACAGAAGACAGTCCCCCTTCCCATAGTTGACAGGTAAATCCCCCCCCCCACCACCAACAGATGAGTCCCCCCCCCCCCAATAGTTGACAGGTAACCCCCCCCAACAGAAGACAGTCCCCCCCCCCCCCAATAGTTGACAGGTAACCCCCCCAACAGAAGACAGTCCCCCTTCCCCCCAATAGTTGATAGGTAACCCCCCCAACAGAAGACAGTCCCCTTCCCCCCCCCCCCCGATAGTTGACAGGTAACCCCCCCCAAAAGAAGACAGTCCCCCCCGATAGTTGACAGGCAACCCCCCCCCCCCCCAACAGAAGACCATCCCCCTTCCCCCATAGTTGACAGGTAACCCCCTCCCCAACCCAACAGAAGACAGTCCCCCCCCCCCCCCAATAGTTGACAGGTAAACCCCCCCCAACAGAAGACAGTCCCCTTCCCCCCAATAGGTGACAGGTAACCCCCCCCCACCGACAGAAGACAGTCCCTCTCCCCCCCAACAGAAGACAGTCCCCCTTCCCCCAATAGGTGACAGGTAACCCCCCCTTCCACCAATAGGTGACAGGTGAGGGGTAGAAGGTCACATGCTCTCCCATACCCGGAAGTACCAGACATTTCCTTGACCTCCGACAAACCCTCCACCACCAGGGGGCGCTATAAAGAGAACATGTCACTTCTTTGATGGACACGGCTCCATTATAAATTCACACATTTCCTCTGAGGTGCAAATCAATCGAATGATCACTGATTCTGACTGACCCGGTACGAGGGGGAGGGGGGGGGGTTGGGTGGATGAGGCGCTCTGCCTTCACTTGCAGCATGCTCGTCCGGGGTGAGTGTCCGGAGAACCAGCTTGTCAGAAGTGTCCCTCAGTCAGGGGGGAGGGGAAAGTGTGTACAAATGTCACCTGCCCGGTTGCTATGACAGCACAGACAGGAAAAAAGACAGGCATAGCCCCCCCCCCCCCATCATAGATTTCCCTGTATAGACACAATTATATATATTTTGTCAAAATAGTGACGTAATGACTATATTATTATTTCTATATAACGTATTTCCTCCTAGTTCCCGTCCCTTTTCTTACGGTCCCCCCCCCCCGCTTCACGCCCCGGGCCTCTCACCTCAGCCTCGCAGTCCGCACACCCCGCTTCAATGTCACTTCTCACAGAGACCGGAAGTGCAGCAAGAGCCCGCCGGAAACACGTCACGATCCGCTAAGGGCATGGTAGAAGGGCAACACCGCACTTTACGTACGGACGTCCCTTACGTCCCCCTTCAGCAGCTTACTGCAGTCAGAACGCGCGCGCGCCCCGGTGGCCTCCGATAGGCTGCGCGTCCGTGCGTGAGGCGGGGCTTAGCCCGGGCGGCGGCTCCCATTGGCCCGGGCGGGCTCTGTTACTAGGGCGAATTGGTCAGGCGCCATTTTGTATGTGTAGAAAGTCACATCTCTGAGGGCGAGGAGGGGCCGTGAGGGGAATGTCGGCCCTGGGCACTCCCTCAGTGATTCCTCCGAGTCTGCTGATTTTAGTCCACACTGAAAAAGCAGGGGAATCATTACCTGTAATCCATGAAGAGAACGCTACAAGGGGCAGGAGCCATTTTGTAGCCCAATAAAGATATTAAGTGAAGTGAAGGAAAAACTAAGAGTTAATAAAAATGTTAAAAGACCCCAGCCCCACTCAAAAAACACACCTAAGGAATGCATACGTAAAATAAACGTGCAACATATATTAGGTCTCATGCACACGGCGGCTGCAAAAAAATGTGGCGTCTTTATCAGTCATTTGTTTCATTTTTATGGATGTGGATGCAGGAGGTGTATTCATGCACTGTGTTCAGATCCATAAAAAAGTAGAAAATCCTCATCTGAGGTCCTGTGTATGGGCCATATTTTACACTACACGTATGTAAGCATTTGTGCAAAAGTATTCTATAGGAATACGAGAGTTGCCTGCGTCCTAGTAATGGAGGGCGCCTGGTGGCAATGGCCGCCTGCATCCTAGCAACAGAGAGTGCAAGGCAACAATAAGAATGGGGTCCTAGCGATGGAAGATGCTAGATGGCAATAGTAACAGAGGAGGCTGGGCGGCAACAGCAATGAAGGACACTAGGCTTTAATAACAGAGAACACTAGGCAGCAATAGAAATTGGGTTCTAGCAATGGAAGATGCCAAACAGCAAAAGCAATGGAGCATAGTAGGTGGCAATGGAAATTACTAAATGGCAAAAGCAATGGAGGATGATAGGGGGCAATAGCAACAAAATACCCTAGGCGGCAATGGAGCATGCCACGTGATAATAGCAATGGAGCACGCTAGGCAATAGCAATGGAGGATGCTATGTGGCAATAGCAATGGAGGATGCTAGGTGACAATAGCAATGGAATGGAGGACGCTAGGTGGCAATAGCAATAGAGGATGCTAGGTGACAATAGCAATGGGGGATGCTAGGTGACAATAGCAGAGGAATGGAGGACGCTAGGTGGCAATAGCAATGGAGGATGCTATGTGGCAATAGCAATGGAGGATGCTAGGCGGCAATAGCAATGGAGGATGCTATGTGGCAATAGCAATGGATGATGCTAGGTGACAATAGCAATGGAATGGAGGACGCTAGGTGGCAATAGCAATGGAGGATGCTAGGCAACAATAGAAACAAAGTCTTATCAATGAAATTTGCCAAACGGCAATAGCATTGGAGCGTGCTAGGTAACAAAGGAGGATGCTAAATGGCAAAAGCAATGGAGGATGATAGGGGGGGCTTCAGCAGCAAAGAACCCTAGGCGGCAATAGCAATGGAGCATGCTATGTGGCAATAGCAATGGAGGATGCTAGGCGGCAATAGCAACAGGACATGCTGGGCGGCAACAGCAATGGAGGACACTAGGCTTTAATAACAACAACAGAGAAAGCTAGGCAGCAATAGAAACTGAGGCCTATCAATAGAGGATGCCAAACGGCAATAACAATAGAACATACTAGGTGTCAATGGAGAATGCTAAATGGCAAAAGCAAGGCAGGATAATAGGGGGCAATAGCAACAGAGGACCCTAGGTGGCACTAGCAATGGAGGATGCTAGGTGGCAATAGCAATGGAGGATGCTAGGTGGCAATATCAATGGAGGATGCTAGGTGGCAATAGCAGCAGGACATGCTGGGTGGCAACAGCAATGGAGGACACTAGCCATTAATAACAACAGAGAATGCTAGGCAGCAATTAAAACTGAGTCCTAGTAATGGGTGATGCCAAAGGGCAATAGCAATAGAGCATGCTAGGCACTAGGCAGCAAAGGAAGATGCTAAACAGCAAAAGCAATGGAGGATGATAGGGGGAAATAGCAACAGAGGACCCTAGGTGGCAATAGCAATGGAAGATGCTAGGCGGCAATAGCAAAAGAAGATGCTAGACAGCAACAGCAATGGAGGACACTAGGCAACATAAACAATTGAGGATGATAGGCAGTAATGACCGCCTCTGTCCTAGCAATGAAGAACAATAAGCAATAATGGCAACAGTGAACACTAGGCAGCAAAAGAAATTGGGTCCTAGCAATGGAAGATGCCAGACAGCATACTAGGTGGCAATGGAGGATGCAATGGAGGATGCTAAATGGCAAAAGTAATGGAATATAATAGGCGGCAATAGCAATAGCTATTTTTAGCTTTACCGTCGGAATTGCAGCGGTATTTGGCCGCTAGCGGTGCAGTTTTACCCCCGCTAGCGCCCGAAAAAGGGTTAATACCGCCCGCAATGCGCCTTGCCGGCGGTATAGCTGCGATTTCCCATTGCTTTCAATGGGAAGAAGCGGTGGAGGAGCAGTAAACACATCGCTCCTTCACTGCTTCAAAGATGTGGCTAGCAGGACTTTTGGAGCGGTCCTGCTAGCACACCGCTTCAGTGTGAAAGCCTTTCGGCTTTCACACTGGAGAAACAGCAGCCGCCAGGTCGGTTTGCAGGCGCTTTTTTTAGCGCAATAGCGCCTGCAAACAGCCCCAGTGTGAAAGGGGCCTTAGATAGTGATCTCCAAACTGCGGCCTGGGGGCCAGATGCAGCCTTTTGCTTGCCCTTATCCGGCCCTTAGGGGGTACTGTTCTATCCACTGACACCAACAATGGGGCATAATTCCTCCCACTGACACCATCAAAAGGACATGATTCCTTCCACTGATATCAATGATGGGGCACTATTCCTCCCACTGATACCAATGATGGGGCACTATTCCTCCCACTGACACCAATGATGGGGCACTATTCCTCCCCACTGATACCAATGATGGGACACTATTCCTCCCCACTGATACCAATGATGGGACACTATTCCTCCCACTGACACCAATGATGGGACACTATTCCTCCCACTGATACCAATGACAGGGCACTATTCCTCCCACTGACACCAATGATGGGACACTATTCCTCCCACTGATACCAATGATGGGGCACTATTCCTCCCACTGACACCAATGATGGGACACTATTCCTCCCACTGACACCAATGATGGGACACTATTCCTCCCACTGATACCAACAAAAGGGCACAATTTCTACCACTGATACCAGCTATGGGGCAAAGTTCCATCTATTGACACCAAAAATGGGGCACAATTCCTTCCATTAGCATCAGCGATGGGGCACTATTTCTCCCACTGAGACCAAGATGGGGCATTATTCCTGCCGCTGTGCTGACACCAACAAAAGGGCACAATTCCTTCCACTGACATCAACAATGGGGCGCTATTCCTCTACTAATACTAAAGATGGGGCACTATTTACTCCCACTGGACACCAGGACATTTGCTACTCCTATTGGGCACCGTCCGGCCCCCCTAAAGTCTGAAGGAGACCCCCTGCTCTAAGAAAAAAAGCCCCGCTAAAAAGTATTACTTAACTTTATATAATGAGCCACTTTCTAATGGGGAAACATTTTTCTGGTGACAACTGTCTAATGCCTCGTACACACGATCGGTTTTCCCAACAGGAAAACTGCCATTTTGGTCAGGAAAACTGGCCGTGTGTATGCTCCATAGCAGTTTTCCCAACAGGAAAACTGCGAGCAAAAAAGTGAGAACTTGTTCTTTTTTTTCCCGTTGCGATTCTCTGTGTTTTTTTGCTCTGCAGTTTTTCTATGGGAAACACTGCAGTGGAGCATACACACGGCCGGTTTTCCCTACCAAAGCTGTCATGGCAGTTTTCCTGTCGGGAAAACCGGCCGTGTATACGGGGAAAAGCAGGTTCTCTGTTTTCCCCTTGGTTTTCCCGGCGGACTTTTGACCGATGGGAAAACCAATCGTGTGTACGAGGCATACAAAGGGATATCCCCTTGCTACTTTCTGCTGTGTCTCAGGAAAGGAAATCTTACCAAAAGAGACACAGGGAAAAAAACAGACGGGTATCCAACTACTAAAAAATAAATTAAAAGTTTTGCCTATACATACTGGATTACATAAAGTAGAATTGGAAGTATAGAACAGAATACAATAGAAATAGATTTCATACAAACCAAATTCTAACCGGCGGTGTTCTACTTCTGAGACAGCAGGTGGCGCACAAGCACCATGATTATCGCTGCAGAGGTTTTATATGGTTCCAACTAGTGCGGAGAGGAAATACAAAATCTGCCATTGCTGATTGCCTTCCAAAAATGCTATTTGCCTGGCTGTACCCAAAACAAGTGTGCTGATTAGAAAAGTTGCAGTGAAGTTAGAACTCCTAACCTTACAAGCTCCTCTCTAGGGGGTCCCCGCGGTCCTTAAAAAATTCTACCCTCAATTCTCCAGGCTGTGTTGGCGCTGCAATACGGAGCCTGGCACGCTCCTTCACATCTTTTGGTATTGCTCCAAACTGAAACAATTCTGTATGGGAGTGAAGAGTGTGGGTCTCACAATTGACCTTTGCTGATCTTGTCATTGACCCCCTGGGATACCTCTTACACCTTAACCTGGTGCCGCTACGCTGTTACAAAAAGTCGTTGATATTACATTTACTGAACAATGCCCGAGCATGCATCCCCGACTTATGGAGACAAATCTCTCCCCTGACCCTAATGGCCCGCACACACGATCTGAAAATCGGACAACAGATCGTCTGTTTTTCCTTGCATGCCACTCGCATATCGAAAATGAAGAGTTTTCTAAAGTGACGAAAAATTCTCATACGGCTCTCAAAAACCATGTACTATAGAACAGATTATCGTAGGACCACATCAAAAGCAGTATTTTTTCCCCTTCCCGTTGACATGAGCTGGCAATTCTTCCCCTTCCCATTGACATGGGCTGGCATTTCCTCCCCTTCCCATTGACATGGGCTGGCATTTCCTCCCCTTCCCATTGACATGGGCTGGCATTGTCTCCCCTTTCAGTTGACATAGGCTGGCATTGTCTCCCCTTTCAGTTGACATAGGCTGGCATTGTCTCCTCTTCCTGTTGACATGAGCTTGCATTCCCTCCCCTTCCTATTGACATGAGCTGGCATTTTCTCCCCTTCCTGTTGACATGAGCTTGCATTCCCTCCCCTTCCTGTTAACATGGACTGGCATTCCCTCCCCTTCCCATTGACACGAGCTGGCATTCCATCCCCTCTTCGTTGACATGGGCTGGCATTCCCTCCTCTTTCCATTGACATGGGCTGGTATTCCCTCCCCTTACCGTTGACATGAGCTGGCATTCCCTCCTTTTCCCATTGACATGAGCTGGCATTCCCTCCCCTTCCCATTGACATGAGCTGGCATTCCCTTCCCTTCCCGTTGACATGGGCTGGCATTCCCTCCCTTTCCCGTTGACATGAGCTGGCATTCCCTCCCCTTCCCATTGACATGAGCTGGCATTCCCTCCCCTTCCCGTTGACATGAGCTGGCATTCCCTCCCCTTCCTGTTGACATGGGCTGGCATTCCCTCCCCTTCACGTTGACATGGGCTGGCATTCCCTCCCCTTCCCGTTGACATGGGCCTTTATTCTATGAGTCCTAAAATATCATTCTGCTTTTTCAGGAGGACTTCTCGCAGACTGGCCCACTTTGACAGGTCTCTCCCATGGCGGCCAGACAACTCCCGCACCCCCCCCCCCCCCCCCGGCCACCCAAGCTCCCTCTCCCCCTTCACTAGCCACTAGCCGTTCTACTTTATTAGAGTAGAACGGCTGGTACTGGTACTCTTATAGGCAGTACCAGTGGGGAAGCTAGACACCCGGCCACCCAAGCCCCCTCTCCCTCTTCACTAGCCATTCTACTTTATTAGTCACTGAAGCCGGCCCACTGAGCCATTGGCCCACCGGGAAACTCCCTGTAGTCCCAATGGCCAGTCCATCCCTGAGTATTAGTAAATAGATAGGAAGGTAAATTATATTTAATTTGCGTTAACCTTTTTTATTTTTTTTTATTTTTTCAGTTAGCTCCTGGTTTCCATGCCTAGGCAAATTATGTCATACAAACCAGGACTCTTCAGGAGGGGAGGAGGAACTCTCTCAGCTGAAAACATCCACCTGCTTTCATGACTGAGCTAGGGGCAGATGAATTCCATTAAGTAAATGTTACACGAATCATCTTCCCTTACTCAAGGTGTCCACGACCAGAAAGGCTAGGGGGACGTTTTGCAAAGTGATTTCTCAACAGCAGGTGGGGGTTCTTCTCCCCGCACCTGCTGTCACCTTTTGAAATATGCGCTCTGCCCATTGCTCTAGTATTCTCCTATGATATACAGGTGACAGAAAACAAGGTGGCGGTTTCTGGGATGTTCAGAATGTTAGAAATTTAGCTTTGGTAATCCAAAAAATAAATAAAAAATAAAATCTGCTCCATTTCAAGAAGTGACACGAGTTATCTCTTCACTTTCCAACAATCACGTTCACGCTTCGCATACTCCAGCTATATTTAGCGCTGTACGGGGAGGTCAGGCAAAGGACACGGAGTTCGGTATAAGTGCGCCAACTGTCAGTCGTAGAGCTTGCTATGCAGAAAATGCCAGTCCTGCTAATATAGGCTGCAGATCAGAGCGTGTGATATACAACATTGATTGCAAAGTACTTATCACCTTCCCATGTATGGGATCCTGTGTTCCCCTGGGAAGGTGCAGCAATTTTTACATTCCCTGGTTATCTTTATATATGCACTTAAAGCGACTCGAAACGCAAAAACCCTTTCGCTGCCAGAGCCGGTGTTTCTTTCTTTTTTTACATACGATTAAAAAAATCATTTTGGGCCTGAAGATTAGGTAAAACCCCCAAACACGATGTTTCCTAAAAGCAAACACCCTAGGGAATAAAATAGAGATAGTCCCAATTTTCTATGTCACACGATAACGGTGCCGCAACGGTTTATAAATTGCAAAATTTTAGTCCAAAATACGGGAAATGTGGCGGGAGCACACTTAGGGCCAGATCCACAGAAGAATTACGCCGGCGTATCTATTGATACGCTGCGTAATTTCAAAGTTCCCGCGTCGTATCTTTGTTTTGTATCTACAAAACAAGATATGACTGCATCTGGGCTTGATCCGACAGGCGTACGTCTTAGTACGCCGTCGGATCTTAGGTGCATTTTTCCGCTGGCCGCTAGGTGGCGTTTCCGTCGAATTCCGCGTCGCGTATGCAAATTAGCTAGATACAGCGATCCGTGAACGTACGTCCGGCCGGTGCATTTTTTTACGTCGTTTGCGTTTGACTTTTTCCGGCGTATAGTTACCCCTGCTATATGAGGCGTATCCTATGTTAAGTATGGCCGTCCCTTCGTCGAATTTTGAGAATGTTACGTCGTTTGCGTAAGTCATTCGCGAATAGGGCTTTGCGTAGAATGACGTCACCATCGTAAACATTGGCTTGTTTCGGTTTAATTTCGAGCATGCGCACTGGGATACCCCCACGGACGGCGCATACGCAGTTGAAAAAAAACGTAATTTACGTCGGGTCAAGACGTATTTACATAAAACACGCCCCCATCACATCCATTTGAATTGCACGCCCTTACGCCGCCAAAGATACACTACGCCGCCGTAACTTACGGCGCGCATTCTTTGAGGTACGCTACGCCCGACGGAAATATGCGCCAGGGTACGTGGATCTGGCCCGGTACACACGGGCAAACATGCACCGTTTTCACCGTACATGCCTGCCAGAGGGCTTCTGTACGATGGCTGTACTAACCATCGTACAGAAGTCCGCGCGTAAACAATATGCGGGGCATGTCCGCGTCGTCGCCGCGACGATGATGCGACGATGACGCGGCGACGTGGGCGGGCCTGCCATTTAAAGGCTTCCACGCATGCGTCGAAGTCATTCGATGCATGCGAGGGACGGCGGGCGCTCGGACATGTACGGTAGGTCTGTACTGACGACCGTACATGTCCGAGCGGGCAGGATTCCAGCGGACGGTTTTAAAACACGTCCAGGAATATTTGTCTGCTGGGAAAAGGCCCGGCGGGCAAACGTTTGCTGGAATTCGGCCCGCTCGCGCCTACACACGACCGAACATGTATGCTGAAACTGGTCCGCGGATCAGTTTCAGCATACATGTTTGGTCGTGTGTACGGGGCCTTAGAGGGCAGTAAAAGGGGTGTTTGAAGGAGATCCAGGGACTGCAAAGGCTTTCATTTGAACCCTCCCCCACCCCTAGCCGCGACTGATGTATGACTATGGCTGTAAAAGGGTTAAAGGATGTGTCCAGGCATTACTCAGATTTACCCACAAACTAGATATGTGCAATTACCGGTAGTTTTGTTCCAAATTCGTTTTTTAATGAATTTGGGCAAATTAGTTGACTTGGAAATATCAGAATTAACAAAACCCGTTTAACAAATTTTTCGGAATATTCGTAAATTCGGATATTGGAAAATTCCTAAATTCGGAAAATGCGGAAATTCTAAATTTGAAAAATTCGAAAATCTGAAATAATAACTACCGTAACTAATAATAACTTAAAGCGGGGGTTCACCCTTAGAGGGCACTTTTCCCCCTTAGATTCCTGCTCGTTATTACTAGGGGAATCGGCTATTTATTTTAAAATATGTGCAGTACTTACCCGTTTACGAGACGCATCCTCTCCGTCGCTTCCGGGTATGGGCTTCGGGAATGGGCGTTCCTTCTTGATTGACAGGTTTCCGAGAGGCTTCCGACGGTCGCATCCATCGCGTCACGATTTTCCGAAAGAAGCCGAACGTCGGTGCGCAGGCGCAGTATAGAGCCGCACCGACGTTCGGCTTCTTTCGGCTACGAGTGACGCGATGGATGCGACCGTCGGAAGCCTCTCGGAAGAATGTCAATCAAGAAGGAACGCCCGCTCCCGAAGACCCATACCCGGAAGCGACGGAAGAAGATGCAGCTCGAAAACGGGTAAGTACTGCACATATTTTAATATAAATAGCCGATTCCCCTAGACCGAACGAGCAGGAAGCTAAGATTTTTTTTTTTTTTTTAAATGGGTGAACTCCCGCTTTAACTATTACCTACTATTACATTATAGGTATTGGGATTTCCTTTCCTAAATTTGGCTGTTAGTGAACGTAACGAATACGAGTTACGAGTTTATCCGAAGTTACGAATTATCGGAAATAACGAATGCCGTATCTAAACGAATAATAGTACGTCCTGAATAATTTTTTTTTTTTAAAGGTACATTTTTTTTTTTTTTTACGTTCAAAACAAACACACATACTGGGCGAACATCGCCCGTTACATTATTTTACAAAACTCTGGTAGCTGGTACACATTGAACATATTCATAGAAACATATACAAAAAAAGGGGGGGGGGGAGACGTACCGAATTAATAATAATAAATAACAATAATATTAATAAAAAAAAGTTATTATTATTATTTATTATTAATTTGTTCCGTTTCATTCCTTTGGATGCGGCATTCGTTATTTTAGATAATTCGTAACTTTGGATCAATTTGTATTCGTTAAGTTCACTAACTGCCAAAATTTCAAGGAACTTCCAATACTTAGTTATTATTAATTAGTTAGTTACTTTATTTAAATTTTAAAATTTTCTTTTTTATATTCTGATTTTCCCCTTTTTTAAATTGACAAATTTAAAAATGTACAAATTTACTAATTCACAAATTTTCGAATGAACGAATTTACAAATTGCGATCATGACGAATAAACCGCAAAATGAAAAAAAAAAAAAAACAGAATGAAACGGAAACTAAAACAAACAAATTTTTCGGCAGTGCACATGTCTACCACAAACCTCCCACTACCACTCTAGATTTAGAATTTTGTTTTCTGTATCAAGAAATAGGCATATCCCCAGAACTACATCTCACAAGAGTCCTTTCTCTACACTTTAGTGCATAGGCAAGCTCTTAGGAGTCAAGGCAGCAGAATAGTTTTAGTGGGAAAGAAAGCAATGTATAGATATTTTGGTCGCCATTGTGAAACACACTCTACATGTGGGAGTACTCTCTGTTGATCTGAGTTAAAATTTTTGGATAGAGTAAGGGAGGGTAAAACTTTTTTTTTGCGCCATCTGTGTCCCATTGCAGAGATTTCACTTCACTTCCTGTCCCACAGCCAAACAGGAAGTGAGAGGAAATCCCTGCACATTAAGTAAATTCCTTGGGGGCTCCCCAGGTCACCTGACCTAGTGTCCCCATTGGAATATTTCTCCCCTATTACTTTTTCTGGGGACAACCCAAAATTTGGGATTTTCTTTTACTTTCACTTTAAAGTGGAGGTTCACCCAAAATATACATTTTTAACATTAGATTTAAGCTAATTAAGGGGAGCAGAAACGGGTATTCTTTTTAAAATTAATGCCGTACTTACCGTTGTAGAGATAGATGTTCTCCCACCGCTTCCGGTTATGGGCTGCGGGACTGGGCGTTCCTATTTGATTGACAGGCTTCCGACGGTCGCATCCAGCGCGTCACGAGTTTCCGAAAGTAGCCGAACGTCGGTGCGCAGGCGCAGTATAGAGCCGCACCGGCTTCTTTCGGGCACCTGATGACGCGCTGTATGCGACCGTCGGAAGGCTGTCAATTAAATAGGAACGCCCAGTCCCGAAGAACATCGATCTCTAAAACGGTAAGTACGGCATTGATTTAAAAAAAAATACCCGTTTCTGCTCCCCTTAATTAGCCTCAATCTAATGTTATTTTTTATTTTTTTTCCGGGTGAACTCCTGCTTTAAAAGATCTAAACAGGACAAATAGAGAGGGGGGATGTTTCTAACAAGGGCACAGACAGCAATAAAAACTGACCAGGGTTTTAATCCCTCCCCACTCCATCCAAAACCCCCAAAAAAGTTTTGCCTTTAGTTACTGTATACTTTAAGTGTGAGGTGCAAAGCTCAAATAACATTGGTTTGGTCTTGACAGTGGGCACTTGCCCCCCCCCCCCCCCCAGCCGGGCCGGGGTGGAGCTTATCTGGCCTGGCTTCCTCAGTGTTCTGGAATTTATATTCATTTTTTGAAGTGTCATTTTAATTGTATATGTGAACATTCGAGGTCGAAGGTCCTGAGGAAACAGGTGATGCCACGAAACTCGTTGACCTAGAACATTGGACCAAGTTGGTTGATGTTATGATTTCTTCGCTCTCCCCATATGCCCCCAATACAAACCCCCCCCCCCCAAAAAAAAGAAAACCCTCCTAACACTAATCCTCTACCCCTCAAATTTCCACTCCAAGCACAAATCCCCCCCACTCCAACACAAATTCCCCTCCCCCTATCCCCCACCCAGCACAAATCTCCCCCCCCCACTCCAAATCCTCCCTTCCAATTGCAAATTTACGAAAACTGGAGAACTCAGAATCTGGTGCAGCTCTGCATGGTAGCCAGTCAGGGCCGGACTGGGACAACACTTTGGCCCTGGACTTCATCCAGACCGGCCCACTTTAATTCAATAAAATGCTGCCCCCCACCCCCCCCCCCAAAAAAATCACATCCACCAAAAGGCCCCTACATCCAATATTGTATATCATGAGAGGGTGAGAGAAAGGGGAATGAGAGAGAGAGGGAGGGTTGAGGGAAAGGGGGTGAGAGGGGGTGGGTGAGAGAGGGGGTGAGTGTAAGACAGAGGAGGGGGCTGAGAGACAGAGGGGGGGCTGAGAGACAGAGGAGGGGGCTGAGAGACAGTGGGGGGGCTGAGAGACAGAGGAGGGGGCTGAGAGACAGTGGGGGGCTGAGAGAAAGAGGAGGGGGCTGAAAGACAGTGGGGGATTGAGAGACATAGGAGGGGTCTGAAAGACAGAGGAGGGTCGGAGAGATAGAGGGGGGGTGAGAGACAGAGGAGGGGGCTGAGAGACATAGGAGAGGTCTGAAAGACAGAGGAGGGGTCTGAAAGACAGAGGGGGGTCTGAGAGATAGAGGGGGGCTGAGAGACAGAGGAGGGGGCTGAGAGACAGAGGAGGGGGCTGAGAGACAGAGGAGGGGGCTGAGAGACAGTGGGGGGCTGAGAGACATAGGAGGGGTCTGAAAGACAGAGGAGGGGTCTGAGAGACAGAGGGAGGTCCCAGAGACAGAGTGGGGTCTGAGAGACAGAGGGGGGTCTGAGAGACAGAGGGGGGTCGGAGAGATAGAGGGGGGCTGAGAGACAGAGGAGGGGGCTGAGAGACAGTGGGGGGCTGAGAGACATAGGAGGGGTCTGAAAGACATAGGAGGGGTCTGAGAGACAGAGGGGGGCCTGAGAGACAGAGGGGGGTCTGAGAGATAGAGGGGGTCTGAGAGACAGAGGAGGGGGCTGAAAGAGGGGGGGACTGAGAGACCCAGGGACTGAGAGACAGAGGGGGGGACTGAGAGACATAGGGGGGTCCTGAGAGACATAGGGGGGTCTGAGAGACAGAGGGGGGTCTGAGAGACAGAGTGTCAGTGAATGCCGAGTGTATGACACAGGAGGGCGCCCGCAAGGTAACCCCCTCAGGAGAGAGCTTCCCAGAGGGGGTTATGTATTGTGGGGAGGAGCTGCAAGAGCCGCCGTGTCACCTCAGAAGAGGAGGATCGGGGCCACTCTGTGCAAAACGAACTGCACAGTGGAGATAAGTATAACATGTTTGTTATTTAAAAAAAAAATAAAAATCAAAGCTTTAGTGTCACTTTAACCACTTGCCGACCGCCTCAAGCCGTTGTACATCGGAAAAAATGGCACGGGCAGACACATTGGCGTACCTGTACGTCACTTTAAATTTGCCGCACAGCCTCGTCGTGAGTGCGCTCGTGGGTTCCGGAAACTCGATGTTCCCAGGCGGCCCGCGATTGCGGTCGGCAAACACAGAACAGGGGGGTGCCTTTGTAAACAAGGCATTCCACTATTCTGCCTATTGACACTGTCACTGACTGTTCCCCGTGATCAAGAATGGTCATCAGTGACGTGTCACTCGTAGCCGCACCCCCTAACAGTAAGGGCTCTTTCACACGTCCGTTCCGTTCGTCCGTTTTTTTGGACGTCCGTTAACGGACCGCAATGATTCCCTATGGGCTAGCGTCCGTTAGCGGATGAGCATCCGCTAACGTCCGTTAGCATCCGTCTGCGTTAAGGTCCGTTTTTTTGGACGGAAGAAAACCCTATTTTTCTTCCGTCCAAAAAACGGACCGGACGAAAAACGGACGTTAACGGATGATCCGTTTATCATCCGTTCCGCTAACGTCCGTTTTTCACCAAAATATGTAAAAAATACAAATTCACCAAACTTTAATATGTATGCAATATGCATACATAACAATAACCTTTCACCCAGATAGTGTTTTTATTCCCAAGTCACATGTTCCCAGCACATGCTGCCCAGTTCCTGGACATTAGAGCAATTCCCTGTGTGTGATTGTCCTCCTTAATTAATAAAATGGCAAAGGATGTTAGCCAAGAAGAGCTAATACACCTGGTACAGGATCGCCCTGCAATATGGGATAAGAGGTGTGGAGACTATAGCAACCGCTATGTCTCTAACAACAAATGGGAGGAAGTCTTTCAGGCGGTGACACCGAACTGGCAGACACTAAAAAAAAATGAAAAATTTGAACGTGGCAAGTAGTTTGTGGGTTATGGGGGGGTGGGTTGTTATCTTGTAGTCCATCCATATGTCAACATCCATATCCACCGGCCACGTCACCTGCCACAAGTTGTGAATTGGCCACTGGCCAACTGCCACGCCACCTGCCACGCCACCTGCCACAAGTTGTGAATTGGCCACTGGCCACGCCACCTGCCACGTCACCTGCCACAAGTTGTGAATTGGCCACTGGCCAACTGCCACGCCACCTGCCACAAGTTGTGAATTGGCCACTGGCCACGCCACCTGCCACGTCACCTGCCACAAGTTGTGAATTGGCCACTGGCCAACTGCCACGCCACCTGCCACGCCACCTGCCACAAGTTGTGAATTGGCCACTGGCCACGCCACCTGCCACGTCACCTGCCACAAGTTGTGAATTGGCCACTGGCCACGCCACCTGCCACGTCACCTGCCACAAGTTGTGAATTGGCCACTGGCCAACTGCCACATCACCTGCCACATCACCTGCCACGCCACCTGCCACAAGTTGTGAATTGGCCACTGGTCAACTGCCACGCCACCTGCCACGCCACCTGCCACAAGTTGTGAATTGGCCACTGGCCACGCCACCTGCCACGTCACCTGCCACAAGTTGTGAATTGGCCACTGGCCACGTCACCTGCCTCAAGACCCAGGGCAGCACAAAATCTAATTACACCACTGCTATCATGGCACAACTGTTCTCCAAGTATGTGTTGTTTTAAATAGTATACGTACATTTAGTAGTTCTATGGGTGTATTTTATTTTCTGTTTCTTCATAGGAGAGAGTATCGTCACCCGCTGGCGCTCATTGAGAGACCGTTATAGGAGAGATTTGAAGGAGGAGACAATGTCCCGCAGTGGAGCTGGAGCCTCCAAGTACAAAAAGGGTGCATTTTTTGAAATGCTGGATTTCCTGCGCAACGTGATGAGCCTAAGAAGGTACCTAGCCACTTTATAACATTATTTGACCAAGTAAACTACAAATAATAAACTTGATCCACACATATAAATATCTGAATTAACAGAAATGCATAATGACCTAGTATGCATATCATAGTAGCTCATTATTAATGAATTGATTCCCTGAGATGAAAGTCCCCGTATAGGTCTTCTTTCCCCTCATTCATTGCTGCCATCACTCCTTGAGTGTCTGGTAGGTATTGGGGGTCATTTACTAATGGCAAATCAACTTTGCACTGCAAGAGCACTTGTAAGTACCGTCACTGTAGATCTGAGGGGAAGATCTGAAATGAGGGGAAGCACTGTTGATTTTATCATCCAATCACGTGGACGTTAAAATACTCTTTTTTACTTTCCTTGCATGTCCCTCTCAGATCTACAGCGACTGGACTTCCAAATGCTCTGATAGTGCACTGGTAGTGCAAAGTGGATTTCCCTTTAGTAAATAACCCCGACTGTGTTTCAGGGGGTGTTGATAGGTAACAGTCAGACAACTTTGTCTATTTTTTTTATGCAAATATGTTCAAACCAAGTATTCAAAAAGTGGTATGTAGGGTTGACCACAGCAGTATACACACACATGGATCTATGTATTGTTGAAACAAGTCTGGATTGACCTTTAACCCATCTACGAACCAATATTTTACAGTACAGCCACTAACATCAGTGAAACGGAGGAGGAAACAGATATTGAATTTTCGCAGCCAGATCCCATGGGAGAAACTGGAGTGACAGAAAGTGAGGCAGCTGAAGATGCCACTAGAGCTGCAAGACCGATTCCACCAACCCCAAGTGTGCCTGTAAGTATCGAACATAAAATGCCTACTTTTTTAAATATTGTCAAAAGATAATGTGCTAATAGATATGTGTTCCACCCCTCAGATTCGTTCAGTTGGTTCAACTGTGAGAAAGCGTCCACAAAAAAACAAATTAGATAACGCCATGCTGAGCTTCATGGAGGAGATGAAAGCAAGAAGACCTGACTCCAACGATCCTTTTTTGGACCCTAACAACGAGGACGCTTGCTTCCTAAGAAGCCAGTACCACCTGCTACAAAAAATGAATCCGGATCGAAAACTAGATATGCGCCTGGCAATTGGCCAGTATATCGGTACTTGTCTGAAGGCTTCTATGTCAGGAGACCCTGTGCCCCAAGTTATCTCCCCTCCCCAACGCCAATTCTACCCCGATCACCCACCACCAGCTCCCTACACTCACCGATTCCAACCCAGCCCTATCCCCCATCATTACCGTGCCCCTGCCTCCACTGCCCAAAATTTTCCAGTCCCACCCCAGGCACCCAACTATGATCCCTCTCCTTCCCAGGGGACTTCACGATCTGATTCCTCCCTTTTCCCCACCCCTTATTACCAAGATCTATAATTTTATTTTTTTTGGAAATTTTTGATACGATACTTTAATAAATTGATTTTTGCCCCTTTTTGTGATGTGTATTTCATTTTTTTTTATCTTTTACTATAAGTTACAATCTACATGTTGCGTTCATAAAGTTCAATGAAAAATAGTAGACTGCATGAAAATGATTTTTTTTTGGTATTTTATGTGAAAAGAAACAAACTGATATATCATAGGGACATAATGACAATTGAAGCATGAAAGCATACACTTGTAGAAATCTTAAATGTAGAAATTAACTGGCGTTTTCACTATGACAAGAAAGACCATGCAAATTAACTAAAAGGGGCGAAACATGTTACTAGCAAGGTGCACATGATAAAGTTCCTCGTGACTGTTTTTACACATACTGATACTGCCACGGAACCTCTCCTTCTGGGGACATAAAAAAATTAGTAAAATTGTCACGCATGGTAATGGCAGAATTGTTGGGTCGCAGTCCGGAAAAGCGCACAGATGGTAGGTCTACCTCGTCCTCTTCCTCAACAGAAATCCCTTCCTTCTCGCGGATGACATTGTGGAGGACACAGCAGGCTTGGATTGCCAGTTGGGCATTCTCCACGCTAAGTTGTATAGCGCTATGAAATATGCGCCATTTGCCGCTCAAAATGCCAAAGGTGCATTCAATAAGGCGCCTTGCACGACTCAAGCGGTAGTTGAAAATTTTCTTTGGGGTCGTTAAATTCTGCCTGGCATAAGGCCTTAAAAGATGATGAGAAAGTCCAAATGCCTCATCAGCAACTAGAACATGTGGCAAATCTGGTCCTACAGTTGATGGTAGTGGTTGATCTGCTGGGAAATTAAAGTGTCCCTCCAGTATTCTTCTCCCCATTACTGATGATGAAAATACTCTTGCGTCGGCATTCGATCCATAGGCTCCTATATCAACGGCTATAAATTTGTAGTTACTGTCGCAAATTGCCATTAGCACTAGGGAAAAATATTTTTTATAATTGAAAAATTGCGAGCCAGATCCTGGTGGCATCTGGATTCTGACATGTTTCCCATCCAGAGCTCCAACACAATTGGGGAATTGAGTTTTTTTCCAAAAGCCAGTCGCAATTTCCTGCCACATGGTAGCATCAGGAACCGGCATTGCAGAAGAACGAAGCTCCTCCCATATTGCTTCACAGGTCTCATGCACTATCACTGATATGGTTGATATTCCCAATAAAAAAAAATGGTTTAGTGACGTATAAGACACTCCAGATGCAAGAAACCTAGGAAGAGTAGAAGAGTAGAAGAAATTACGAAAGGAATCCAACATTACACTGGACATAATCAAGCTAAATGGCTGGCTGGCTGGCTTACCTGAGGGTAATGAGAAGTCGCTCCTCTGGAGGCACAGCAAGTCGCATGTCTGTGTTTGTCCGGTATAGTCTGGGATGTAACTTTTCAAGCAAATAATCAAACGTTGGGATCGTCATTCTAGTGAAATTAAAAAATTTAGGAGGGTAACGTCGCAAATCTGCATATTGCAGCGCAAAGAAACCCTCACTTGGCCTTTTGAGGAGCATGGGATGTGCCCAGTACCTGCGTCCCCTAGCAGACATCTTCCTGGTCAAGCTTTTTTTTCTCCACACATAGTACAGCATGACAAATGATGTCACATTCTGATAATAATTCCCCAAATCCATCGTAATCAGCAGTAAAGTACAGTGAAATACAGCAATGGATCAGGAACAAAACAGCCGGCTGTTAACATACAGGAAGAGGAAAGCACAATGCACACTGGGGGAAACAAAGAATCATGGGAAAATTCTTGAAAAGATGATTAATAAAGTTCTAAAACCAAAAAAATAAAAAAAACGGATCAAAAAACGGATCGAAAAAACGGATGAAAAACGGACCAAAAACGGACGTCAACGGACGGAAAACGGAACGGAAACGGATGTAAACGGATGGAAAACGGACGAAAAACTGATGAAAAAACGGATCAACTGAAGGGAAAAAAAATAATGTAAAAACTGAACGGACATGTGAAAGAGCCCTAAGAATCACTCCCTAGTACTGACTTAACCCCTTCCCTGCCAGTGTCATTTTCACAGTAATCACTGCATTTTTATAGCACTGATCGCCGTAACAATGACAATGGTCCCAAAAATGTGTCAAAAGTGTCCGATGCGTCCGCCATAATGTCGCAGTCACGATAAAAATCGCTGATCGCCGCCATTACTAGTAAACAAAAATTATTAATAAAAATGCTATAAAACTATCCCCTATTTTGTAAACGCTATAACTTTTGCGCAAACCAATCAATAAACGCTTATTGCGATTTTTTTTTACCAAAAATATGTAGAAGAATACGTATCGGCCTAAACTGAGGAAAAAATATGTTTTTTTATATTTTTTTGTTGGGGATATTTATTATAGCAAAAAGTAAAAAATATTGAATTTTTTTTTTAAATTGTCGCTCTATTTTTGTTTATAGCGCAAAAAATAAAAACCGCAGAGGTGATCAAATACCACCAAAAGAAAGCTCTATTTGTGGGATAAAAAGGACAGCAATTTTGTTTGAGAGCCACGTCTCACGCACGTGCAATTGTCAGTTAAAGTGACGCAGTGCCGAATCGCAAAAAGTGGCCGGGTCTTTGACCAGCAAAATGGGGCGGGGCTTAAGTGGTTAAGCTTTTTTTCTATGCAGAGCTGCACCAGATTTTGCATGCTCCAGTTATAGTAAATCAAACCCTTTATCTCAATTAGCCAATCAGATTTTATATTTTTATTTTCAAAGCTGTGTGCAAAAAAAATGAAAAATAGAAGCTGATTGGTTGCTATAAGGCAATGGCATCAGTTGAAAATGAATTTGTTATAGACACTTTTTATCCATTCGCCCCCCATGAGTGTCAGTGTAGAAGAATGATGCAACAATGACACATTTGCAAATGTAACCATGGATGGTAGATATGGGTTATAAAAGAACTGGAAACAGAAGGGATCAGCAATAAGTACTAGCAGCCACCAGAGGGCACCATAGTCCAGAAAAATAAAAATAAAAAGAAGGGAACTATTAGTAGAGAAAACTAAGGTCAAATACTGACAACTGGGAGATATAAAATTCTAAAATTTACTGCAGAAATAAATTTGTCCGTTAATATAGAAATATAAGTTTGTCTACATTTTTTTAAATAATAATTGATTTATGGTTGGAGTATGATAAGTTAAAAAAGGTGTAATTCTCAGTCAGGGCCGCCATCAGGGGGGTACAGGCAGTACACATGTAAGGGGCCCGGAGGTCCCCAGGGCCCCGGAAGACAACCCCCTTTTTTTATAAAAAAAAATATTTTATATATATATATATATATATATATATATATATATATATATATTTATATATATATATATATATATATATATATATATATATATATATATATATATATATATATTATTATTATTATTATTATTATTATTAAGAAAGGGCCCAGAGGTCCCCAGGGCCCCGGATGGCAACCCCCCTTTTTTATAAAAAAAAATGTTTTATATATTATTTTATTTATTTTTTCTTTTTCTTTTTTTAATAAATGTTTATTTTTTTATTTTTGTTTATATATATTTTTTATTTTTTATTAAAGGGCCCAGAGGTCCACAGGGCCCTGGATGGCAACCCCCCTTTTCTTTTCTTTTTTTTATAAATGTTTCTTTTTATTTTTTATATATATATATATATATATATATATATATATATATATATATATATATATTTTTTTTAATAAAGGGCCCAGAGCGTTCTTTATTTTTATTAAAGGGCCCAGAGGTCCTGGATGTCAACCCCCCTTTTTTTGTTATTTCTTTTTATATATATACCTATATTTATATATATATATATATATATATATATATATATATATATTTTATATATATTTTTTATTTTTTTATTTTTATTAAAGGGCCCAGAGGTCCCCAGGGCCCCGGATGGCTACCCCCCTTTTTTTATATATATTCTTGTTTATTTCCCCCGCTTCTCAATTTGCGGCAGTCCCCCCCGCTTCTCAATTCCAGGCGATAGCACCCCCCCCCCCCCCGGTGCTCCAGGGGGCGAATGCCTGAAGCTGTGTAAGGGGCCCCATAATTCCTGATTCCTGAAGTGCGGCGGGGCTGTGTGGGCGGAAGTGGGGCGATTTCTATGCTCGCTGCCGCACCTCAGCACAGACTTGGCGGACCGCCAGTAAACAGGCTGCGGCCCGGGGGTTGGAGACTCCTGGTTTACAGCACAAAATATTATTGCGATTTTGTTTTTACCACAAATATGTAGAAGAATACATATCAGCCTAAACTGAGAAAGAGATGTGTTTTTTTATATATTTTGGGGGGATATTTATCAAAGCAAACAGTGAATCCCTGTGATCTGGAGCAGTGATCTCTGTCATGTTTCAGTGAGCCCATCCCCCCTACAGTTAGAACACACTGAGGGAACACAGTTAACCCCTTGATCGCCCCCCTAGTGTTTAACCCCTTCCCTGCCAGTGACATTTACACAGTAATCAGTGCATTTTTATAGCACTGATCGCTCTGTAAATGTCAATGGTCCCAAAGTAGTGTCAAAAGTGTCCGATGCGTCCGCCGCAATGTCGCAGTCCCGATAAAAATCGCAGATCGCCGCCATTAGTAAGAAAAAAAATAATAATAATTAAAATGCCATAAATCTATCTATCTATTGTGTCAGACACCTGGCCCTAGGACGTACTGTTGCTCTATCCAGCAACAGGTTTCATCTCCATCAGTTGCGGCTTTTGCAACACATCTGCCGTTCACCTGCCTCGTTGCACTTGGGTCCTAGGGCCCTCTTAATTTTACTTATTTTTACCTTTTAAAAACACACAGTTAGTCCCCCTTGGCCGCCATGGGAGAGTTTTCTCCGCGGTCGGCTACGACTTCAGAGCGAGTGGGTGTTCTTAGTAGAATTCTCCTGACGAAGCAACTTTGTTGCGAAACTAGTTGAGATCCTGCCTTGCGCGACTCCCTCTCTTCACCGTGATCCTTATTTAGGGTCGATTCTAGCTCAGTGACCTGTATGGTTGGTCCGGCAATATGCTTACTGTTATATATTATTGCTGTGATGTATTTTATGTTTATGTTTGTCTTTTTTTGATACAATGTTAATAAACTGATATATATCTTTTATTTCTACTACTCGGCAAATTTATTTTTCTCTATCCAGTACCGATATAGTCCTCCTGCCCCCTCCCTCCTATGGTCTATTGGGCCTTTGGGGTCCCTTTAGCCCTAGTTCTATTCTAACTGACTTTTTAGGATGATGGTACTACTATTACTTTACTATTTGTATTAAGAGGCTCTCATTTAAATATTTTGTAGACGCAATAACTTTTGCGCAAACCAATAAATATACGCTTATTGCAATTTTTTTATTACCAAAAATATGTAGGAGAATACGTATCGGCCTAAACTGAGGAAAAAATAGATTTTTTTTATATATTTTTTGGGGATATTGGGGTAGATTCAGATAGATTAGCGGATCTTTAGATCCGCGTAATTTATCTATCTGATTTACGATCTGCCGGCGCAAGTTTTTGAGGCCAGTGCTGTATTCAGAAAGCACTTACCTCAAAACTTGCGGCGGCGTATCGTAAATCCCCCGGCGGAATTCAAATTCCGCGGCTAGGGGGAGTGTACTATTTAAATCAGGCGCGTCCCCGCGCCGATTTAACTGCGCATGCAGCGCCGGCTAAATTTCCCAGCGTGCATTGCTCCAAATGACGTCGCTAGGACGTCATTGGTTTCGGCGTGAGCGTAACTTGCGTCCGGCCGTATTCTGAATCGACTTACGCAAACGACGTAAAAATTCAAAACTCGGCGCGGGAACGACGGCCATACTTAACATAGGATACCCCTCACATAGCAGGGGTAACTATACGCCGGAAAAAGCCGAACGCAAGCGACGTAAAAAAAAAGCGACGGGCGGGCGTTCGTTTCTGAATCGGCGGAACTCCTCATTTGCATATTCGTCGCGTACAAAAAAACGAAACGCCACCTAGCGGCCAGCGGGAGATTGCAGCCTAAGATCCGACGGTGTAAGTCACTTACACCTGTCGGATCTTAGGGGGATCTATGCGGAACCTGATTCTATGAATCAGCCGCAAAGATCCGACCGTCGGAACTCAGAGATACGACGGCGTATCAGGAGATACGACGGCGTATCAGGAGATACGACGGCGTATCAGGAGATACGCCGTCGTATCTCTATCTGGATCCGGGCCAGTTATTATAGCAAAAAGTAAGAAATAATATTATTTTTTCGAAATTGTCGCTGTTCTTTTGTTTATAGCGCAAAAAATAAAAACCACAGAGGTGATCAAATACCACCAAAAGAAAGCTCTATTTTTGGGGAAAAAATTACGCAAATTTTGTTTGGGTACAACGTCGCACGACCGCGCAATTGTCAGTTAAAGCGACGCAGTGTCAAATTGTAAAAAGTGTTCTGGTCAGGAAAGGGGTAAAATCTTCCTGGGCTGAAGTGGTTAAACCATGAAGGACTGTCCTGCCTCAGCCAAGGTGACCTTGATTGCATCAGAATGTGCGTTCTCTTGATTGGGACTCCACTCAGCGGTCAGTCAAGGAGTTCATGTGTGAACCGGTTATACATAGCATCAAGACAGACAGACTAGTGCTACATGTGTCAGAGGTGAAGTGTTATAAATACAGCCTTTCGAAGTATGAAGCGGTTCCTGGCATCCCTCCCTCTTTGTGACCCGCTAAGTGACAGACAGAGCGTGCCAAGAACATTCTATAACTGGAGAGGGCCTGCTATGTCTCCTCCGCCGACGGAGACCTGTGGAGAACATTGTCATCGCGAGATGTGTCAAGACTTTGAAAGATCAAATTGATTTGGAGATCAAATCCTCTCCTTCGTTTCTAGAAGGATCGAACTGAAAGAATGAAAGATCGGACTTCTAAAACCTTAAATGTGCCGGGGTGACACCACACCCTACAACAGCGTGGCTAAAGGGCTTTCTCTTTCTGACATACTTTTTGAGGAGCCTACTAAGCCTGTAGAACCGCCATGGAGGTCTTTCGCCAGCTTTTCGTCATTAACCATTTTCCATCCCAGCCAGTCATATGACGTCCGCACGAGGGATCTCCCATCCTGGCTGGGCGTCATATGATGTCCTGGGCAGGCGTCATATGAAGTCCTTGGCGGGCATCATATGACGTCCTGGGCAGGCATCATATGACGTCCTGGGTGGGCGTCATATAACGTCCTGGGCGGGCGTCATATGACGTCCTGGGCGGGCATCATATGACGTCCTGGGCGGGCGTCTTATGACATCCTGGGTGGGCATCATATGTCGTCCTGAGTGGACGTCATATGACATCCTGGGCATCCTTGCCGTCTAGGGGGCCCGTCGCATCACTCCTGGGCGGGCGCCATATGATGTCCTGGGTGGGCGTCATATGACGTCTTTGGCGGGCGTCATATGACGTCCTGGGCAGGCATCATATGACATCCTGGGCGGGTGTCATATGACGTCCTTGGCGGGCGTAATATGATGTCCTGGGCAGGCATCATATGACGTCCTGAGCGGGTGTCATATGACGTCCTGGGCAGGCATCATATGACATCCTGGGCGGGCGTCATATGACGTCCTTGGCGGGCATCATATGACATCCTTGGCGGGTGTCATATGATGTCATGGGCAGGCATCATATGACGTCCTGGGTGGGCATCATATGACGTCCTGGGCAGGCATCATATGACGTGCTGGGCGCGCGCGTCGGGACCAGGGGCGAGCCGCGTGGCTGATTCGCGAGGTAACATAGATCTACGTGACCTCGCGCAGGGGAGCCGACCTGCCGCCGTATAACTGCGGCGGCTGGTCGGCAAGTAGTTAACCACTTCATTACCCGCCCATAGTCATATGAAGTCCACAGTCCCCCTCCCGCTGCCATCCGGTGCTTCTCCAGGCTCTCCCGTGCCATCGGGGGCCCGAAGAAAATCAATCGGCCGGCGTCACCTGAGAATCATAAAGATTTCCGGTGACCAGAAGGTCACCGGTCATCTCTATGACCGTTGGAGGCCCGGGCACGATGTTATGATGCCACGCCCAGGTTCCCGGAAGTAAACAAAGCGCGATTGCGGCTAGTAAGCATGAGATCTGTGATTTATTTTTCACGATCTCATGCTTTCCAGCATGGAGGAGAGATGGGGAGTCTTATTGACCCCGCATCTCTTCATGAAGAGGACCTGTCCCACACCATTCCTATTACAAGGGATGTTTACTTTCCTTGTAATAAGAATAAAAGTAATCAAAAAAAATAAAATGGAAAAAAAAGCGTAAAAAAAAAAAAAAAAAAAGTAAAATAAACAACAAATAATAAAACAAAATTTAAAACACCCCTGTCCCAGAAAGCTCGCGCTCAGAAGCGAACGCACGCGTATGTCCCACCCACATATGTAAACGCCGTTCAAACCACACATGCGATTCAGTTCGCATGTGTTGCGCTATATACGTTTTTCACTCACTCATGTGAGGTATCGCCGCGTGCGTTAGAGTGTGTGCAACAATTCTAGCACTAGACCTCCTCTGTAACTCTAAACTGGTTACCTGTAAAAATGTTCAAAGTGTCGAACTTTGGAGATTTTTAAGTACCGAAGTTTGGCGCCATTCCATGAGTGTGCGCAATTTTAAAGCGTGACATGTTGGGTATCTGTTTACTCGGCATAACATCATCATTCATATTTTACAAAAAAATTGTGCTAACTTTACTGTTTTGTTATTTTTTAATTCATGAAACCATTTTTTTTTTAAAAAAAAGGCATTTGAAAAATTATTGTGCAAGCAGCGCAAATACCGTGCAAGATAAAAAGTTGCAATGACCCTCATTTTATACCCTAGGGTCTCTGCTCAAAAAAAAACATATATAATGTTTGAGGGTTCTGAGTAATTTTCTAGCAAAAGAATGATGATTTGTACATGTAGGAGAGAAGTGCCAGAATAGGCCCGGTATTGAGGTGGCATAAAAGCCCTGTATTGAAGTGGTTTTAACCACTTAAGACCCGGACCAAAATGCAGGAAAAGGACCCGGACAGTTTTTGCGATTCGGCACTGCGTCGATTTAACTGACAATTGCGCGGTCGTGCGACGTGGCTCCCAAACAAAATTGGCGTCCTTTTTTCCCACAAATAGAGCTTTCTTTTGGTGGTATTTGATCACCTCTGCGTTTTTTGCGCTATAAACAAAAATAGAGCGAAATTTTGAAAAAAATTCTATATTTTTTCTTTTTTGCTATAATAAATATCCCCCAAAAATATATAAAAAAAAATGTTTTTCCTCAGTTTAGGCCGATACGTATTCTTCTACATATTTTTGGTAAAAAAAATTGCAATAAGCGTTTATCAGTTGGTTTGCGCAACATTTATAGTGTTTACAAAATAGGGGATAGTTTTATTGCATTTTTATTAATAATTTTTTTTTACTACTAATGGCGGCGATCAGCGATTTTTTTCGTGACCGCGACATTATGGCGGACACATCGGAAAATGTTGACACATTTTTAGGACAATTGTCATTTTCACAGCATTTTTTTTTATAAAAATGCATTGTTTAATGTGAAAATGACAATTGCAGTTTGGGAGTTAACCACTAGGGGGCGCTGAAGGTGTTAAGTGTGACCTCATATGTGTTTCTAACTGTAGGGGGCGGGGCTGGACGTGAGACATCATTGATCGTGTTTCCCTATATCAGGGAACACACGATCAATGACAGCGCCACAGTGAAGAACGGGGAAGCTGTGTTTACACACAGCTCTCCTCGTTCTTCAGATCCAGGGACCGATCGCGGGACTCTGGCGGCGATCGGGTCTGCTGGTCCTTGCGGCCGCGGAGTTTCGGACCGGGTCGCGTGCACGCGCGACCCCACAGCTGGGCTTAAAGGGCCACGTACAGGTACGTGGATGTGCCCAGCCGTGCCATTCTGCCAACGTATATCGGCGTGAAGGGGTCCTTAAGTGGTTAATTGTGTTCCCTAGTGTGTGTTCTAACTGTAGGGGGATGGGACTGACCTAGAGGAAATGATAGATCGTGGTTCCTAGCTATTAGGAGCTCACAATCTGTCTTTCCTCAGCTCACAGAACAGGGATATATGTGCTTACACTCACACGTCCCTGTTCTGCCTTTCGTGCATGTGACTGACGGTCATGATCAATGGACCCCCTCCCCCGATGCAGCAGGCCCACTTAATCACTTAAGGACCGCCTCCTGCACATTTACGTCGGCAGAATGGCACGGCTGGGCACATGCACGTATAGGTACGTCCTGTGCTAGTACCCAGGCATGGGTCGTGGGCGCGCGCGCCCGCGACCCGGTCCGAAGCTCCGGGACCGTGGGACACGCTTGAGTCCCGCGATCGGTCCCCGGGGGTGAAGTAAACACAGCTTCCCCGTTCTTCACTGTGTCGATCGTGTGATCCCTTTTATAGGGATACACAATCGATGACGTCACACCTACAGCCACACCCCCCTACAGTTGTAAACACAGATGAGGTCACACATAACCCCATCAGAGCCCCCTTGTGGTTAACTCCCAAACTGCAATTGTCATTTTCACAGTAAACAATGCATTTCAAATGCATTTTTTGCTGTGAAAATGACAATGGTCCCAAAAATGTGTCAAAATTGTCCGAAGTGTCCGCCATAATGTTGCAATCACGAAAAAAATCGTTGATCGCCGTCATTAGTAGTAAAAAATTTTTTTTTTATAAAAATGCAATAAAACTATCCCCTATTTTGTAAACGCTATAAATTTTGCGCAAACCAACCGATAAACGCTTATTGCGTTTTTTTATTTTTTACCAAAAATAGGTAGAAGAATACGTATCGGTCTAAACTGAGGAAAAATTTTTTTTTTTTTATATATTTTTGGGGGATATTTATTATAGCAAAAAGTAAAAAATATAGAATTTTTTTCAAAATTGTCGCTCTATTTTTGTTTATAGCGCAAAAAATAAAAACCGCAGAGGTGATCAAATACCACCAAAAGAAATCTCTATTTGTGGGAAAATAAGGACGCCAATTTTGTTTGGGAGCCACGTCGCACGGCCGCGCAATTGTCTGTTAAAGCGAAGCAGTGCCAAATCGCAAAACCTGGCCGGGTCCTTTAGCTGCCTAAAGATCCGGGTCTTAAGTGGTTAAAGCGACCCGACGTACAGCTACGAGGGTTCGCGCAGCGGAGCCAACCTACCATACTGCGGCGGCTGGTCCGTAAGCGGTGAAGCAGCTTCAGGCATAAACACCCATGTCTGGGGTTTCCTGAGTATGCATGTTTTTTACTTTTGGAATGGGGAGAAGAGATCAAAACTAGATACCCCACCTCTGGTTTATTTTGGAGAAAAAGATTGGTCTACTGTACGTTTTCTTCTGGGCCTCATATACATCAAACGGTTCCTTGGATCAGCCAAGGGACATCTGTTCCCAGTTGGCCAGTTGGGTTGTACAACTGTCCCTTTGTTGGCCTCTAGATGACCGCCCAGCAACTGCTAGAGGGGTTTTGAGGTTTGTTCAGGAACAACAGGTTGTATCAGAAGACTGCTAAACCATTCCATGTGTCCCAGAACGTCCGCGCAGCTGTTGCCACGCAATTTGTTTACCTCTGTTTATCCCGTAAACAGGACCACACTGTCCAGCCATAAACTCTGGGATTGCACCATTATTCCGAGGATGCCCACTTTATACACTCAGATTTCATCTCTCCTCTTTCACTGAAAGCGTTTCCAACTGACTCTGTCGAGGCCGGTGATCTGACGATATGGTTCCAGCTATCGAGATGGTTCCTGTAAGGACTGCGCAGGCGCAATCCTTGCCGACGGAAGTCTCCGAACCTCGGCTGGCATCCAGGGCCAACGTGGAATTTGAGGAAAGTGGCCAGTCGGCCTCACGTCCTCGCTTTGCCCGGACGGCTCGCTCGGCCTCCTGGCTCTTTTTTTAACATCCTCCAATCCACGGGGATGTTAAGGAATGAGCCTGGATGCCGGCCGAGGTTCGGAGATTTCCGTCGGCAAGTTTGCGCCTGCGCAGTCCTTACAGGAACCATTTCGATAGGGGAACCTTAACGACAAGTCACCGGAAATTTCTACCTCCGCCCTGTATATTTTATCATGTGATGGTGGCCATACATGGAACAATAACTGTACTTTCATTTTCTCTATAAGCTCCTCCCCCACAGCTATTACCTCTTGTATCACTTGAACCCCCCCCCCCCCTTTTAGATTGTAAGCTCTAACAATATATTTTGACTATACACTTAACCACTTCAGCCCCAGAAGATTTTACCCCCTTCCTGACCAGAGCCCTTTTTTGCGATTCGGCACTGCGTCGCTTTAACTGACAATTGCGTGGTCGCGCGAAGTGGCTCCCAAACAAAATTGACGTCCTTTTTCCCCCACAAAGATAGCTTTCTTTTGGTGGTATTTGATTATCTCTGCGGTTTTTATTTTTGTGCGCTATAAACAAAAAAAGAGCGACAATTTTGAAAAAAAAGCAATATTTTTTAAATATCCCCAAAAATCTATAAAAAAAACATATGTTTTCCTCAGTTTCCTCACAGACGATTTACGCCGACATATCTATTGATACGCGGCGTAAGTTCTGAGATGCTCTGTCGTATCTATGCGCCCTATTCAGGGAACAAGATACGCCTGAATTTTGCCAAGATACGACCGACGTAAGTCTCCTACGCCGTCATATCTTGGGTGCATATTTACACTGGCTGCTAGGGGCGCTTCCGTAGATTTACGCCTAGAATATGCAAATTACCTAGATACGCCGATTCACGAATGTACTTGCGCCTGCTACGCCATTTACATAAGGCTTACGTCCAGGGTAAAGTTACCCCTGCTATATGAGGCGCAGGTAATGCAAAGAATGGACGTCGGAACAAGCGTATGTTTTTACGTAGTTTACGTAAGTCGTACGTGAATGGGGCTGTGAGTTAGTTACGTTCACGTCACAGGCATTAAGCCGGCGTATCTTAGGGCGTAGATAAGACGTGATACTGAGCATGCGCGCGCATGCGCCGTTCGTTCGGCGCTTCATTTACATGGGGTCACGATTCATTTCCATACAACACGCCCACTACCAGCCTACTATGAATTACGCGGGCTTACGCCGGCCCATTTACGCTACGCCGCCGTAAATTAGGGAGCAAGTGCTTTGTGAATACAGTACTTGCCTCACTAAGTTACATCGGCGTAGCGCATATGAGATGCGCTACGCCAGACTAAAGATAAGCCACTGTACGTGAATCTGGCCCATTGCGACTACAAAATAGGGGATAGATTTATGGCATTTTTTTTATTAGTAATGGTGACGATCTGCGATTTTTATCGTGACTGGCGGGTGCCCACTATGCCGCGATTTAAAGGGGACGTACTGGTACGTCCCTTTGCGCAGCCGTGCCGTTCTGCCGACGTACATAGTCGTGCGGCGGTAGGCAAGCGGTTAAAGCGGAACCTTCAGTCAGGGCACCTAAATAGGGGGTGGCAGTCAGGGGTCGGGCACCTGAATAGGGGGTGGCAGTGGTGACCATAGATAAATTCATGCAATGCATCTATTGGTGATAGAGAGGTGGCAGGGGAGAGGGGGCGGCACCTGTGTGCCCCCCCCCTTGTGGACGCACCACCACTGGTCCACCTAATGCCTGCACTGTTCTGCCCCCTATTGTTTGATCTGAGGTAATCATCCCCATAGAAGCCTGTTGGGTTTTTCCAACTTTCAGCACACCGCAGAGCACAGGGACCAGGAACGTTTGGGGACAACCGGTGACTTGTCCTAAAGGTTCCCCTAACGGGGAAGTTCCTTCAAGGACTGCGCAGGCGCAAACTTGCCGACGGAAATCTCCGAACCTCGCCCGGCATCCAGGCTCATTCTTTAACATCCCCGTGGATTGGAGGATGTTAAAAAAAGAGCCAGGATTGGGAGCTGCGGTGGCTCAACGCGATTGGCACTGCGCTGACAAGCCATTCACCTCTGCAGCTAGGGGTTCGGATCCCGGTCTCGGCTTCATGTGAATTGAGTTTGGTGGTCTCAGCCCGGCTCCCGGTGGGTGTGCTATGCAAGGTAAGCCTGCGCTTAGTACGCCCACCCCCCTCCCACAAAAACCACCACACCTACACACGCACTCTAAATTGGGTTAACACACGCACTTTGACCACGCGGTCTCTAAAAGAGAGGCGAAGGACTAATGGGGCTGGTTGAGCGGGCTAATCCTCTCACTCCCTTATAGGGAGTCCCTCTGCCCCGTTGGGCTTCAAAGCGGAGCAGGTAGGGCGGGCTGTGTGGGAGGACCCCCTCACACACCCGCCATTGCCACCCGGGGCATGGAGAAAGGTGGCAGATTGCCTCTGGGGGAGGCCTGCCTACTCCCAACTCCTGCAGTCCGGCTCCTCTCTCGAGTACACGCACAAAAATACACTTTAAAAAAAAAAAAAAAAAAAAAAAAAAAGAGCCAGGAGGCCGAGCGAGCGAAGCGCGAGGACTTGAGGCCGACTGGCCACTTACCTGGAAATCCACGTCGCCCTGGATGCCGGCTGAGGTTCGGAGATTTCCGTCGGCAAGTTTGCGCCTGCGCAGTCCTTGAAGGAACTTTCCCGTTAGCCGGAACCATCTTGGCAGATCAGATTGCGCCTGCGCAGGAACTTCCACGATAGCTGGAACCAGCTCGGCAGATCACCGGGACAAAGATGGCCCCAACGGTACTCAACAAGACCAACTTCAAGTTCTTCTTTAGCGGTAAACCGGGTGGATTATTTTTTTGGCAATGTTCACTGATTGATGTCACTTGATGTCACTGATTAGAGCAAATAATATAGTTAAACGACATTGTAAAAGAAGCAATAGACAATGGTCCTCCAAGATCGTTGAAGATGGAAGCGCTGCAGTACAAGGGACCCCTGTGTACACCCCCCCACCCCCCCTCGAGGGATATATAAAATCCCACTTAAGCTATGACACGGTTTTAATTGGCCGCATTGTCCCTTTTGATCTTTTTCTATTTCTTTATTGCAGATTTCAGCTGCTCTCCATTATATTTTATGAGGGTTAGCCCTAGGGTTATTGGGGGTCATGTGATGCTTTTTCACGGCAATATCTGTGCAGCGTTTTAATAAAACACGCTGTTGCTTACGGTTACAATGATATGATTACCCAACTGCAATATTTGGAGCCGAGGTCCCGTGCTCCAGTCTCTGACCTCTGTTTCCCCTCGTCATATGATCTTTAGAACTGAGGTCTAATCAGCGGTGTAATGGCTTTCCTCTCCAGTCTCATGATAGTTTCCTTGTGTTTATCTGGCAATCGGACCTCCAAGATTGCTCCAACCCCAGCATCGTGCAGGGAACAGGTGGTGAGAATACTTGTACGCTGCTACATAGAGTTATCTTAGGTTCTGTAGACCTATAACAGCTCACTAGTCACAAGGGAAGGTGTTTGAGGATCCTCTAGGGCAGTGATGGCGAACCTTGGCACCCCAGATGTTTTGGAACTACATTTCCCATGATGCTTAAGCATCATGGGAAATGTAGATCCAAAATATCTGGGGTGCCAAGGTTCGCCATCACTGCTTCTATGGTCTGTGTGCACACCCCAACATCAGGGATGCATGCCAATGCATGCTAGCGCTTACAGGTGTAAACATCCCCAGGAGTAGTCATTGTCCAGACAATGGTCGAGGCAGGCAGCAGGCAAGAGTAGTCAGTGTCCAGGTCAAGGTCAAGGCAGGTGCCAGCCACGAGAAGTCAGTATCCAGGCAGGGGTCGAGACAGGCAACAGTAGTCAGTGTCCAGACAGGGGTCAAGACAGATGGCAGTCAAGAGTAGTCAATGTCCAAGCAGGGTCGAGGCAGGCAACAGGCAAAAGTAGTCAGTGTCCAGGTTAAGGTCAAGGCAGGTGTCAGCCAAGAGAAGTCAGTATCCAGGCAGGGGTCGAGACAGGCAACAGTAGTCAGTGTCCAGGCAGGGGTCAAGACAGATGGCAGGCAAGAGGAGTCAGTATCCAGGCAGGGGTCGAGACAGGCAACAGTAGTCAGTGTCCAGGCAGGGGTCAAGACAGATGGCAGGCAAGAGTAGTCAATGTCCAAGCAGGGTCAAGGCAGGCAACAGGCAAAAGTAGTCAGTGTCCAGGTCAAGGTCAAGGCAGATGTCAGCCAAGAGAAGTCAATATCCAGGCAGGGGTCAAGACAGGCAAGAGTAGTCAGTGTCCAGGCAGGGGTCAAGACAAATGGCAGGCAAAAGTAGTCAATGTCAAAGCAGGATCAAGGCAGGCAACAGGCAAAGGTAGTCAAGGGTAGTCAGTGTCCAGGCAGGGGTCAAGATGGGTGGCAGGCAAGAGTAGTCAGTATCCAGACAGAAGCAGAGGCAGGCAGCAAACCTGGGTAGTCAGTGTTCAGGCAGGGGTCGAGGCAGGCGACAGGCCAGAGTAGTCAATGTCCAGGCAGAGGTTGATGCAGACATCAGGCAAGAGTAGACATTGTCCAGGTCAGGTTCAAGGCAGGCGGTAGCCAAGAGTGGTCAGTGTCCAGGCAGGGGTCGAAACAGGCAGAAGGCAAGAGTAGTCAGTGTCCAGGCAGGGGTCAAGACAGGTGGCAGGCAAGAGTAGTCAGTGTCCAGAGAGAGGTTGAGGCAGGTGGCAGACCAGAGTAGTCAGTGTCCAGGCAGGGGTCGAGGCAGGCAGGCCAGAGTGGTCATTGTCTGGGCAGGGATCAAGGCAGGGTGGCAGGCAAGGGTAGCCAATGTCCAGGCCAGGGTAGAGGCAGGCGGCAGACCACAGTCATCAGTGTCCAGGCAGGGGTTAAGGCAGGCGGCAGGCCAGAGCAGTCATTCTACGGGCAGGGATCGAGGCAGGGGGCAGGCAATAGTAGTCAATGTCCAGGGCAGGGTAGAGGCAGGCGGCAGACCAGAGTAGTCAGTGTCCAGGCAGGGGTCGAGACAGATGGCAGGCAAGAGTAGTCAATGTCCAAGCAGGGTCAAGGCAGGCAACAGGCAAAAGTAGTCAGTGTCCAGGTCAAGGTCAAGGCAGGTGTCAGCCAAGAGAAGTCAATATCCAGGCAGGGGTCAAGACAGGCAAGAGTAGTCAGTGTCCAGGCAGGGGTCAAGACAAATGGCAGGCAAAAGTAGTCAATGTCAAAGCAGGATCAAGGCAGGCAACAGGCAAAGGTAGTCAAGGGTAGTCAGTGTCCAGGCAGGGGTCAAGATGGGTGGCAGGCAAGAGTAGTCAGTATCCAGACAGAAGCAGAGGCAGGCAGCAAACCTGGGTAGTCAGTGTTCAGGCAGGGGTCGAGGCAGGCGACAGGCCAGAGTAGTCAATGTCCAGGCAGAGGTTGATGCAGACATCAGGCAAGAGTAGACATTGTCCAGGTCAGGTTCAAGGCAGGCGGTAGCCAAGAGTGGTCAGTGTCCAGGCAGGGGTCGAAACAGGCAGAAGGCAAGAGTAGTCAGTGTCCAGGCAGGGGTCAAGACAGGTGGCAGGCAAGAGTAGTCAGTGTCCAGAGAGAGGTTGAGGCAGGTGGCAGACCAGAGTGGTCAGTGTCCAGGCAGGGGTCGAGGCAGGCAGGCCAGAGTGGTCATTGTCCAGGCAGGGATCAAGGCAGGGTGGGAGGCTATGTCCAGGCCAGGGTAGAGGCAGGCGGCAGACCAGAGTCATCAGTGTCCAGGCAGGGGTTAAGGCAGGCGGCAGGCCAGAGCAGTCATTCTACGGGCAGGGATCGAGGCAGGGGGCAGGCAATAGTAGTCAATGTCCAGGGCAGGGTAGAGGCAGGCGGCAGACCAGAGTAGTCAGTGTCCAGGCAGGGGTCGAGGCAGGCCAGAGTAGTCATTGTCCAGGCAGGGATCAAGGCAGGGTGGCAGGCAAGAGTAGTCAATATCCTGGCAAATCACACCCAATGTCAGGGATGCATGCCAATGCCAACGCTTAATTTTCTTCTACTTTCCGGGGATATCATGGAACTTTTTTCTTTTAATCTTCACCCCCAAAAGCAAAGAGCAGGCACAGGAAAATAATATTTTCAATGGCTTTTTTTTGCTGTGTGTGTCTAGGTCTGTGACTTCAGCACCAGCTGGATGGACAGCACATCCAGATCTGCATGCAGGTGACGGAGCACAGACCTGAAAATGGGGCAATAAAGATGCCTATTTACTAAACTTCCAGCTGCTTTCTATGGTTTTAGATAAAACCTTACGGCTCCCGGTCCTGTCAGGGGGAGAAATGACTGTCCGTCTGTTTATACAATGTATGAACAGCGATCTGTCATTTCCCCTAGTCAGTCCCACCCCCCCCCTTCAGTTAGAACACACCCAGGGAACATAATTAACCCCTTCCTCGCCCCCTAGTGTTAACCCCTTCACTGCCAGTGGCATTTTTACAGTAATCAATGCATTTTTTATAGCACTGATCGCTATAAAAATGCCAATGGTCCCAAAAATGTGTCAAAAGTGTCCGCCATAAGGTCGCAGTACCGATAAAATCGCTGATCGCCGCCATTACTAGTAAAACAAAAAACATATTAATAAAAATGCCATAAAAATACCCCCTATTTTGTAAACGCTATAACTTGTGCGCAAACCAATCAATAAACGCTTGCGATTTTTTTTATGTAAAATATGTAGAAGAATACGTATCGGCCTAAACTGAGGAAAAAAAATCGTTTTTTTATATATTTTTGGGGGATATTTATTATAGCAAAAAGTAAAAAAATATTCATTTTTTTTATCAAAATTTTAGCTCTATTTTTGTTTATAGCGCAAAAAATAAAAACCGCAGAGGTGATCAAATACCACCAAAAGAAAGCTCTATTTGTGGGGAAAAAAGGACGCCAATTTTGTTTGGGAGCCACGTCACACGACCACGCAATTGTCAGTTAAAGCGGCGCAGTGCCGAATACGCAAAAAGTGGCCTGGTCATTGACCAGCAAAATGGTCCGGGGCTGAAGCGGTTAAGGAGGCAAATCCTCCCGATCCTTAAAGGGGTTGTAAAGGTAAAAGTTTTTTCACCTTAATGCATCCTATGCATTAAGGAGAAAAAACATGCGACGGTACCGCCCCCCCCGAACCCCCGTTTTACTTACCTGACCCCTCGAAAGTCCCGCGCGAGTCCACGTGATCCTCTTCGGTTCCCAGCCTGGCCGTTGATTGGCTAGGCTGGACGGATTGATAGCAGCGCAGCCATTGGCTGGCGCTGCTGTCAATCACACGCGGCGCGCCAGGGCCGAGTGATACAGTCGGCGACTATGCCCGCCGCTGTATCACGGGAGCGCGCCCGCAAAAGCTTTCCACCATGCGAGCTTGCTCTCATGAAGGTGGAAAGCTTTTGCGATGAGGAGCCGAGACAGCCGCCGAGGGACCCCAGAACACTGGATTCGGGGCCACTCTGTGCAAAACGAGCTGCACAGTGGAGGTAAGTATAACATGTTTGTTATTTAAAAAAAAAAGTTTTCCTTTAGTGTTCCTTTAAGTGGTTAACCTGTGGCCCTCCAGCTGTTTGGGGAACTACAGGTCCCATGTGGCGTTGCAAGTCTGAGAGTTACAAGCATGACTCTCAATGGCAGAGGCATGATGGGAATTGTAGTTCGGCAACAGCTGGAGGGCTACATGTATGATGCTGGCTGTCATGAGGTGGGATCTATCTGAGTTGCTGCAGCTTCTAATGCACATTGTGAGAAGCTCACAGGGTGCAGTGAAATCAGAGTAAGCCGTTTCAGTTCAGGAGAGGAGCCAAGTGCCAGGAGGGAGGGCTGAATACATAATGTTATCCATTCATTCTTTTTTTTTTATTAATCTGCCTAGATTTAGGAATAAAGTGGCATTGCCCCTTCCGAGACCATTGCATATCTAATAGAGAATAACACTATTGGATGGGTAGCCATGACTTCCCTTATGTTCCATTATTTGGATCCCCATCAGCAAGGCCGCATCTCCTTCACTCGGCAACAATGACTCATCTCTATTTCATGTGTGGTCACAATACAGTCACCGTTGTCACACATCGCTCGCTTACAGCGCATCATATTTTATCCTCAAGGCTCCTTTCCAAGGATTTCCAAATTCTAAGGGAGCGATAGACACAGCTGATCATTCCTGAGGCTCCCCGAGACTCATGCCTCAAGATTTTATTTTTAACCAGCCCCTGCAAAACGGGCAATGAATGAGAGCCTCTGGGCCAACAAGCTTGCAATCTGTGGGGTTTTGCACAGAGTGGCTCTGATCCTCCTCTTCTGGGGTTCCCCCAGCGGCGCTCCTGGCTCCTCCCCCTCATCGACTGGCCCCCACGGAGAGCCACATTCCATGGGGGCACTTGTGCAGGCGCGCTCCCGTGTCCTGCTGTTGCGCCCATTGATACAGACAACAGGACTCGGACCCGCCTCTCGACTCCCGTGTCATTGGATTTGATTGACAGCAGCGGGAGCCAATGGCTGGGGGGGGCAGCTGCATCACAAAAGGTTTTTCACCCTAATGCATAGAAAAATTGTGAGGGTTTACAACCCCTTTAACCACTTCCCGCCCCGTCAATAGTCAATTGACGTCTGGGAAGTGGTTGTGAAATCCTGAAATCCTGACTGGACGTCTATTGACGCCCCCGTGGGGGCGCGCATCGCGGCGATCGGTGATGCGGGGTGTCAGTCTGACACCCTGCATCTCCGATCTCGGTAAAGAGCCTCCGGCGGAGGCTCTTTACCAGCCGTGTCCAACCACGGCTGATCACGATGTAAACAGGAAGAGCCGTTGATCGGCTCTTCCTCACTCGCGTCGGCGGCTCTCCTGACAGGGGGGGGTTCGCGCTGATTGTCTATCAGCGCAGCCCCCCCTCGGGTGCCAACACTGGACCACCAGGGAGTGCCCCCCGATGCTCAATAGAGCAAAAATAGGCACAAAAAACAATAAAAAAAACACAATCGATGCCAATCAGTGCCCACTAATGGGCACTGACTGGCAACATGGGCACTGACTGAAATGAAGCCCAGCAATGCCATCAGTGCCACCCCTCAGTGTCCATCAGTGCCACCCAGTGTCAATCAGTGGCACCTCTTAGTGCCCATCTATGCCCAGTGCCCACCTATCAGTACCCATCAGTGCCACCCATAAGTGCCACCCATGAGTGCCCATGAGTGCCGCCAAAGAGTGCCCTGTGCTGCCTATGAGTGCCTATCAGTGCCGCCTATGAATGCCCATCAGTGCAGCATACCAGCGCTACCTATTGGTGCCCATCAGTGCCACCTCATTGGTGCCCATTAGTGCCGCCATATCAGTGCCCATAATTGAAGAAGAAAACGTACCTATTTACAAAAAAAATTAACAGAAAAAAATAAAAACGTAATTTTTTTCAAAAATTTCGGTTATTTTTTAGTTGTTGTGCAAAAAATAAAAACCGCAGAGGTGATCAAATACCACCAAAAGAAAGCTCTATTTGTGAGAACAAAATTATAAAAATGTTATTTGGGTACAGTGTAGCATGACCGCGCAATCGTCATTCAAATTGCGACAGCGCTGAAAGCTGAAAATTGGCCTGGGCAGGAAGGTGCGTAAGTGCCCCCCGGTATGGAAGTGGTTAACCACTTTCCGGACCGCCCACTGCATCGGCACTTTAAAGATAGATATCTCTAATATGGCAGCAGCTAGCTGCCATAACCCAGGTATCCATCTCTTCAAGTGAGCGGTCCGGGTTACGATAATGGTGGTCTCTGCGGCGGATTTGCCGCAAGAGCACCGTTATCGGTGGCGGGAGAGGGGCCCCCACTCCCGCCACTCTTTTGCGCCTTCCGCCGCTTACTGGAGCTGTCGGCAGCGACGGAGAGGATCAGGGTCCTTGGTCAGGCTGGGTATGGAGATGAGTGAGGGGAACATGGCCCCCACCCGTCTCCATACCATAGCAGGGCGGAAGTGACGCTAAAACGTCACTTCCGCCCATAGCTCTTAAAGGGACATATTTTTTTTGTCATTTTTTTCAAATGACTAAATTTCTTTTTTTTTTCATTGCATTTTAGTGTCAATCTGAAGTCTTTTTGACCCCAGATCTCATATATAAGAGGACCTGTCATGCTTTCTTTCTATTGCAAGGGATGTTTACATGCCTTGTAATAGGAATAAAAGTGACCACATTTTTTTTTTTAAAACGATGTAAAGATAAATAAAATTAAGTAAAATAAGTAAGAAAACTTTTTTTTTAAAGCGCCCCATCCCAACGAGCTTGCGCACAGAAGCGAACGCATACGTGAGCAGCGCCCGCATATAAAAGCGGTGTTCAAACCACAGATGTGAGGTATCGCCGCGACCATTAGAGCGAGAGCAATAATTCTAGCCCGATACCTCCTCTGTATCTCAAAACATGCAACCTGTGGAATTTTTTAAACATCACCGTTAAGGGTAAAAGTTTGTCGCCATTCCACGAGCGGGTGCAATTTTGAAGCGTGACATGTTGGGTATCAATTTACTCGGCGTAACATTATCTTTCACAATATAAAAAAAAAATTGGGCTAACTTTACTGTTGTCTTATTTTTTAATTACATTTTTTTTTTTCCAAAAACAGTGCGCTTGAAAGACCGCTGCGCAAATACGTTGTGACATAAAGTATTGCAATGACCGCCATTTTATTCTCTACGGTATTAGAATTTTTTTTTAATAATGTTTGGGGGGTTCTAAGTCATTTCTAGCAAAAAAAAAGTTTTAACTTGTAAACAACATATCTGAAAAAAGAGGCTCGATCCTTAAGTGGTTAATGGCTAAGCACAATTTTGCAACTTTGATGTGTGTTAGTAAAACCGTACATATCATCACAACTTCTTTGTGCATCCAGGTGGATTATACAGCGTTTTTTCAGGACAAATTGGGCTTTCATTTGGTGGTAAATGGTTATGGATATCTCCTGATTTTTTATTATTATTATTATTATTATTATTAAAAGAAAACTGGTCAAAAATAGTTTAAAAAAAATGTTTTCTTTAATTTAGCTGTATCTTTCTTGTTACTACCATAACTTACCTCCAAAGAACAACCCATAATACATTTTCCTGTTCCTGACGATCGCAGTGATACCACATATGTGTAGACTATTAGTTGTATGTACCCGTAGTACAGCCCAGAAACAATAATGCATATTATTCTGGGTCCTCTGTAGGGTTTTCAGGTGGGTATGTGAAATTGGCGAGTTCAAAAGCGCTTTTATGATTTTTGTTGATAATTATATTAGTAATATATATTATTATATATTGCACATTATATTAATTATAAATAATAATCACAGTGATTATATAGTTGAAAATGTATTTATTATTGTTATTTTTTATAGGATTGCACTGTGGTTATTGTTGGTATTATATTATTGTTTTTATGTTAACTCTATATTACACATCTGGGGGTAGATCCACATACCTACGCTGCGCCCGGCGCAGATGTCAGATACGCTACGCCGCTGTAACTTACTTTGGCTTAGTTTGAATCCTCAACGAATTTGCATCGTAAGTTACGGCGGCGTAGTGTATCTCTCGCAGCGTAACGGCGCCTAATTCAAATCGGCGAGTAGGGCGGCGTGTTTCATTTAAATGAAGCGCGTCCCCGCGCCGAACGAACTGCGCATGCGCCGTCCCTAAATTTCCCGCCGTGCATTCCGCGAAATGACGTCGCAAGGACGTCATTGTTTAGACTTGGACATAAATTACGTCCATCCCGCGATTCACGGACGACTTACGCAAACGAAAAAAAAACTTCAAATTAAACGCGAGAACGACGGCCATACTTAACATAGCAGGTTTAACTATATGCCACGAAACAGCAGCTTTAACTATACGCCGGAAAAAGCCGACTAGAGACGACGTAAAAGAATGCGACGGCCGCGCGTACGTTCGTGGATCGTCGGAAATAGCTAATTTGCATACCCGACGCGGAAAATGATGCAAACTCCACCCAGCGGACCCCGAAGAATTGCATCTTAGATCCGAAGGGGTACGAGGACGTATAGCTGTTGGATCTAACCCAGATGCCGTTGTATCTTGTTTTGAGGATTCAAACCAAAGATACGACGCGGCAAATTTGAAAGTACGCCGGTGTATCAGTAGATACGCCGGCGTACTCGCTCTGTGGATCTGCCCCACAGATTATAAGTAAATAAATAAAATGATTCCCGCATTTGAAAAAAGCTATTATTAGTAAATTATTACTATTGATATTATTACATTATAATTGTTGATGGTTATTATGTCAGTGATGTTACAGTATATTCATATTACACATTACATTAGATAAATAATAATATTAAATACTATAATTAGAATGTTGAAAGCATGATTATTATTATTACTATTATTATTATTAATATTGTTACTATTATTATTATTATATGGCATTTTGGTTATATTGGTGATTGTAACAGCTTTTTTACATGAACTATTAAACATATTGGAGTAGATCCACGTACAGCGGCGCATTATTGCGCCGGGCGTAGCGTATCTAAGATACACTACGCCGCCGTAACTTACCTTTTTTTTTCGAATCCTCAAAGAATTTGCGCCGTAAGTTACGGCGGCGTAGTGTATCTTTGGCGGCATAATGGCGCGGCATTCAAATCTCTGTGATGGGGGCGTGTTTTATGTTAATACTCATGCTCATTAATCTTAAATACTATAGGGGGGAGGGGGGGAGATGGTACAAAAGGTAATAGTTGCGGGGGATGATTTGATGGGGGGGGGGTGGCTCGGGGACCGTTGTTAGATGAGTTTTCAGGGATCTCCTAAAGGTAGACAGGGTAGGGGCTGATCGAACATACCGGGGCAGGGAGTTCCAGAGGATGGGAAAGGCTCTAGTGAATTCCTGTAGGCGAGCGTGGGAGGTGCTAACAAGGGAGCTAGAGAGCAGTTATTTATTACAATGTTAAATTCGTTTTTTTTTTTTACAATTTGTTATTTCTTACAGGACAGGGAGGCCTGCAGTGCTGTGGGGGGCGGCACAGTGACAGAGAGGTACATGGGGGTTGGGAGATCAGAAGCAGGCAGAACAGGGAGGAGGATCATTGTCGGGGAAGCAATTACAGGAACGATGCCCTGTGTCTGTGTCTCTCCCTGCAGCAGCTGAAAGCCGACAGGAGGGGGAGAAACCAGCATTCAGCCGCTGAGATCAGAGGCAGGCAGAACAGGGAAGGGAATTGGTGTGACGGAAGCAATTACAGGAATGATCCCCTGTGTCTCTCCCTGCAGCAGCTGAAAGCCGGCAGGAGAGGGAGAAACTGTCTTTCAGCTGCTGTAGAGAGCCGCACAGGGCATCAT
>NC_053498.1:10689079-10716579 GCF_905171775.1 Rana temporaria
ATATATATATATATATATATATATATTTTTTTTTTCTATCTCTATGGAGAGATCTTCCATCATGCTGGTACCAAGATGAATGGGATGGCCTGTATCCATGGGGGTCTTATACTCTGACACCTGATTGGTCAGTAGTGACAGGGCACGCTGGGACTTGTAGTTCTTCCATCAACTGGATAATATATATACATTTTTCTATCTCTATGTAGAGATCTTCCATCATGCTGGTACTAGGATGAATGGGGTGGCCTGTATCCATGGGGTCTTATACTCTGACACCTGATTGGTCTGTAGTGACAGGGCATGCTGGGTGTTGTAGTTCATCAGCCAGCAGAGCATGTATAACCTTATGAAGTGTTATTCCATCATGATGGGACTTGTAGTTCTCCATGAGCTGGTGTATCTGTATATAGAGGGATCGAGCATTATATTGGCAGTAGAATGAATGGGATGGCCTGTATCCATGGGGTCTTGTACTCTGCCACCTGATTGGTCTGTAGTGACAGGGCATGCTGGGACTTGTAGTTCTTTCATCAACTGGTATATATATATATATATATATATATATATATATATATATATATATATAATGGGGGATCTTCCATCATGCTGGTAGTAGAATGAATGGGGTGGCCTGTATCCATGGGGTCTTATTCTCTGACACCTGATTGGTCAGTAGTGACAGGGCACGCTGGGCCTTGTGGTGCCTCCCATCAGAGGGAAGGGGGGGGCTCCTGGAGTCTGCCGCAGGGCATGCTGGGACTTGTAGTTCTACAGAGCGGCTGCCTGTCTATATGGAGGTAATAGAATGAATGGGGAGGACTGAGGACACTCTGATTGGTGGACAGTGACAGGGCATGCTGGGACTTGTAGTTCTACTGCGGCTGATGTGTATATGTGTGTGTGTATATATATATATCTCTATAGAGGGATTTCATATCGTACTGGTAGTAGGATGAATGGGGTGGCCTGTATCTATGGGGTCTTGTACTCTGCCACCTGATTGGTCTGTAGTGACAGGGCATGCTGGGACTTGTAGTTCTTCATCAACTGGATAATATATTTTTCTATCTCTATGGAGAGATCTTCTTCCATCATGCTTGTACTAGAATGAATGGGATGGCCTGTATCCATGGGGGTCTTATTCTGACACCTGATTGGTCAGTAGTGACAGGGCATGCTGGGAGTTGTAGTTCATCAGCCAGCAGAGCATGTATAACCTTATGGGGGGGCTCTTCCATCATGCTGGGACTTGTAGTTCTCCATCAGCTGGTATATCTGTAGATAGAGGGATCTTGCATCATATTGGCAGTAGAATGAATGGGATGGTCTATGGAGGGATTTCATATCGTACTGGTGGTATTGGAATGAATGGGGTGGCCTGCATACAATCTGATTGGCTGGTGACAGGGCATGCTTGGAGTTGTAGTTCTGCAGCCACTGCTTGTCTATGGAGAGACCTCCCGGCATGCTTTTGAACCAATTAATGGAATGGCCTTTGTACACTCTGGTTGGCTGGTGACAAGGCATGCTGGGAGTTGTAGTTCTCCATCAGCTGGTATGTGTGTGTGTGTGTGTATATATATATATATATATATATATATATATATATATATATATATATATATATATATATATATATATATATATATATATATATATATATATATATATATATACAATTTTTTTTTTCTACAGAGGGATCTTGCATCATGATGGTACTAGGATGAATGGGATGGCCTGTATCCATGGGGGTCTTATACTCTGACACCTGATTGGTTGGTAGTGACAGGGTATGCTGGGAGTTGTAGTTCATCAACTAGCAGAGCATGTATAACTTTGAGGGGAGGGGCTCTTCCATCATGCTGGGACTTGTAGTTCTCCATCAGCTGGCGTATCTGTATCTCTATGAATGGGTCTTGCATCATATTGGCAGTAGAATGAATGGGATGGCCTGTATACACTCTGATTGGTGGAAAGGGCATGGTGGGACTTGTAGTTCTACTGTAGCTGGTGTGTGTTTTTTATTTTATTTTTTATATATATTTCTCTATGGAGGGATTTCATATAATACTGGTATTGGAATGAATGGGGTATCCTGTATACACTGGCTGGTGACAGGGCATGCTGGCAGTTGTAGTTCTACAGCCGCTGCCTGTCTATATGGAGGGACCTCCCAGCATACTGGTGATAGAATGAATGGGGAGGATAGAGAACACTCTGGTGGACAGTGACAGGGCATGCTGGGAGTTGTAGTATCTACTGCAGCTGGTGTGTGTGTGTGTATGTATATATAATTATGGCTTTCATGTCGTACTGATATTGGAATGGCCTGCATACACTCTCATTGGCTGGGGACAGGGCATGCTGGGACTTGTAGTTCTCGATCAGTTGGCATATCTGTATCTCTAGGTTTCTCCCATCATACTGGCAGTAGGATGAATGAGATGGTCTGTGTACACTCTGGTGACGGGGCATGCTGGGACTTGTAGTTCTTAATCAACTGGAATATATAGTATATAGAGAGCAAGAGGTTACATCATGATGGTACTAGGATGAATGGGATGGCCTGTATCCATTGGGTCTTATACTCTGACACCTGATTGGTCAGTAGTGACAGGGCATGCTCGGAGTTGTAGTTCATCAGCCAGCAGCACATGTATAACCTCATGGGGGGGGGGGTCTCTTCCATCATGCTGGGACTTGTAGTTCTCCATCAGCTGGCGTATCTGTATCTCTCTGGAGGGATCTTGCATCATATTGGCAGTAGAATGAATGGGATGGCCTGTATACACTCTGGCTGGTGACAGAGCATGCTGGGAGTTGTAGTTCAACAGCCACTGCTTTTCTATCTAGGGACCTCACAGAATGCTTCTTAACTAATGAATGGGCGGCCTTTGTACACCCTGGCTGGTGACGAGGCATGCTGGGTGTTGTAGTTCTTCATCAGTTGGCATGCGTATATCTATCTCTATGGAGGGATCTCCTGTCCATAGTGGTGGTAGAATGAATGAGATGGACTGTGTACACTCTAAATGGGGGACAGTGACAAGGCATGATGGGGGGAGTTGTTCTTCATGAGCCATATATAACCTTTTTGGGGGGACCTTCCATAATGCTGGTGATAGAAGGAATGGGGCAGACTGTGTACACTCTGGATGGTGACATGGTATGCTGGGACTTATAGTTCTTCAGCCGTTGAAGCGTATATAATCGTATGGGGAATCTTCCATCGTGCTGATAGTAGAATGAATGGGAAGGACTGTGTACATACACTCTGGTTGGCCGATGACAGGGCATACTGGGAGTTATAGTTCTCCATCAGCTGGCGTATACAATTTTAGATATTCTCTCTCTCTCTCTCTCTCTCTCTCTCTCTCTCTCTCTCTCTCTCTCTCTCTCTCTCTCTCTCTCTCTCTCTCTCTCTCTCTCTCTCTCTCTCTCTCTCTCTCTCTCTCTCTCGGGCATGATGGGAGTTGTAGTTCCTTATCAGCTGTAGTGTGTGTGTGATCTTTATGAAGGAAACTTCAATCATGCTGGTGAAAGAATGAATGGGGTGCACTGTGTACACTCTGGTTGGCTGGTGTCAGGGCATGCTGAGACTTATAGTTCTTCAGCCAGCGGAGCATAACCCTTATTGGGGGGGGGGAATCTTCCATCATGCTGATAGTAGAATGAATCGGAAGGACTTTGTACACTCTGATTGGAGGGCAGTGGCAAGGCATTCTGGGAGTTGTAGTTCTTCATCTGGAGTATATACAGTGTCTCACAAAAGTGAGTACACCTCTGACATTTTGTGTAAATATTTTCTTCTATCTTTTCATGTGACAACACTGAAGAAATGACACTTTGCTACAATGTTATGTAGTGAGTGTACAGCTTGTATAACAGTGTACATTTGCCGTCCCCCCAAAATAACTCAACACACAGCCATTAATGTCTAAACCGCTGGCAACAAAAGTGAGTACACCCCTAAGTGAAAATGTCCAAATTGGACCCAAAGTGTCAATATTTTGTGCGGCCGCCATTATTTTCCAGCACTGCCTTAACCCTCTAGGAAATGGAGGTCACCAGAGCTTGACAGGTTGCCACTGGAGTCCTCTTCCTCTCCTCCATGATGACATCACAGAGCTGGTGGATGTTGGAGACCTTGCGCTCCTCCACCTTCCACAGATGCTCAATAGGGTTTAGGTCTGGATACATGCTTAGCCAGTCCATCACCTTTCGGCCCCAGGGTACACTGCTGCTGCTAAATGGACGTTCAGAGACAGTTGGTCACTTTTCAACTGCCCCTTAACTCATTCAATGTTATCTTATGTGTACATGTACACAGGTTTGTTTACTGTCGTTTTTAGGCAGTTGTGTTTTATAGGCATTTTGTTGAAGGCAAAAAAAAATACATTCAGAAGCCAAACGCGGTAACCCACGTTTAGCAGCGTTTTGTTTTTAGTGTGTATGTGTGTGTGTGTGTGTGTGTGTGTATGTATGTATGTATGTATGTATAATTTTTAAATGCGGTAAAACAGACGTTTTAAACATGGGTTATTATCTGTCAAGTTGAATCGTTCAGGAGAGGTCTAGCAAGGCAGTGGTCCTCCTGGAGGTGTGATTGGGGTCGTTATCATGTTGGAATACTGCCCTGCGGCCCAGTCTCTGAAGGGAGGGGATCATGCTCTGCTTCAGTATGTCACAGTACATGTTGGCATTTATGGTTCCCTCAATGATCTGTAGCTCCCCAGTGACGGTGTTCTGTCGAAAAGGAACCCCAGACGAACGGCGCATGCGCTGTACGTCATAGCACAACAGCTGATTTGCCAATCGGCTGGGCTGACGTAATGATTGCGCATGCGCACATTGTAGGAGGTATCTCTTAATGGAAGATACGTAATCATTGCGCATGCGCACATCGTAGGAGGTATCTCTCAATGGAAGATACGTAATCATTGCGCATGCGCACATCGTAGGAGGTATCTCTCAATGGAAGATACCATTTCAAAGGCACAATTTAAACCTATACAAACAGTGGGGGGAGACCGTAGTTCTCACGTTGTGCATCGCTGCTGCAGGAGGACGGCTAACCGCGAGGCACAATGTGAGAACTACGGTCTCCTCCCACTGTTTGTATAGGTTTAAAATTGTGCCTTTTGAAATGGTATCTCCCATCGAGAGATACCTCCTACGATGTTCACTTGCGCCCTGGCACGTCACTCCAGCTGATCGGCAGGAGTGCGGCTCCCTCCTGGGCTTGTTGGACTGCTCCTTCCTGCACAGTTCGGTGGGGGGGGGGGGGGTCAATTCTCGACAGGACACTGGGGAGTTACAGTTCATTGAGGGAACCATGAATGCCAACATGTACTGTGACATACTGAAGCAGAGCATGATCCTCTCCCTTCAGAGACTGGACCGCAGGGCAGTATTCCAACATAACGGCTCCAAGACAACCACTGCCTTGCTAAAGAAGTTGAGGGTAAAGGTGATGGACTGGCCAAGCATGTCTCCAGACCTAAACCCTATTGATCATCTGTGGGGCATCATCAAAATAAAGGTGGAGGAGCGCAAGGTCTCCAACATCCACCAGCTCTGTGATGTCATCATGGAGGAGGGGAAGAGGACTCCAGTGGCAACCTGTGACCTCCATGCCCAAGAGGGTTAAGGCAGTGCTGGAAAATAATGGCGGCCACACAAAATATTGACACTTTGGGCCCAATTTGGAAATTTTCACTTAGGGGTGTACTCACTTTTTTTGCCAGCGGTTTAGACATTAATGGCTGTGTGTTGAGTTATTTTGAGGGGACAGCAAATTTACACTGTTATACAAGCTGTACACTCACTACACAACATTGTAGCAATGTGTAATTTCTTCAGTGTTGTCACATGAAAAGATAGAAGAAAATAAATATTTACAAAATTGTGAGGGGTGTACTTACTTTTGTGAGACACTGTATACCGTGTTTCCCCGAAAATAAGCCCGGGTCTTATATTAATTTTGGCAACAAAAGACACAGTAGGGCTTATTTTCGGGGTAGGTCTTACCATGCAATGTGCTGTCTTCTCTCCCCCTCTCCCTCCCTGCCTGTCAGGAATCCCCAGTGTGAACATAGTTAAAATGCTTGTAAAATCCTATAATCCACTCTATTACAGTAGTATATAATGTACAATGTGTGTGTGTTTCTGTAATATAATTGTGCCAAATACATTTGTTATAGCGCCGCTGTGCGTTTCTGTTACCCGCCAGAGCTCTCTTCCCCGCAATTATATTACAGAAACACACACATTGTACAATATATACTACTGTAATAGAGTGGATTATACGATTTAACAAACATTTTTAACTAGGGCTTATTTTCGGGGTAGGTCTTATATTGCAGCCCTCCTGGAAAATAACGCTAGGTCTTATTTTCAGGGTAGGCCTTATTTTTGGGGAAACAGGGTATTTCTATGGAGGGATTTTACACCCTGCTGGTAGTTAGAATGAATGGGATGGCCTGTATGTATGGGGGTCTTATACTTGAACACCTGATTGGTCAGTAAGAATAGGGCATGCTGGGAGTTGTAGTTCATCATCCAGGGGAGCATATATAACCCTAAGGATGTATCTCCCATCATGCTGGTAGTAGAATGAATGGGGATGCTGTATACACTCTGGTTGGTGACGAGGCAGCTGGTGTATCTCTATGGAGGGATCTTCCATCATGCTAGTAGTAGAATGAATGGGGTCTTATACTCTGACGCCTGATTGGTCAGTAAGAATAGGGCCTGCTGGGAGTTGTGGTTCATCACCCGGAAGGGCAAACATAACCCTATAGGTGGATCTTCCATCATGCTGGTGATGGAAAGACTGTGTACACTCTGCTGGACAATGACAAGGCATGCTGGGAGTTGTAGTTCTTCATCAACTGGAATAATATATATATATATATATATATATATATATATATATATATATATATATATATATATATATATATATATATATATATATATATATATATATATATATATTCTCTCTATGTAGAGATCTTCCATCATGCTTGTAGTAGAATGAATGAGGTGGCCTGTATCCATGGGGTCTTATACTCTGCCACCTGATTGGTCAGTAGTGACAGGGCATGCTGGGTGTTGTAGTTCATTAGCCAGCAGAGCATGTATAACCTTACGGGGTGCTCTTCGATCATGCTAGATGGCCTGTGTCTATGGGCGTATACTCTTCTCCGCCGCTTCCGGGTATGGTCTGCGGGACTGGGCGTTCCTATTTGATTGACAGGCTTCCGACGGTCGCATACATCGCGTCACGAGTAGCCGAAAGAAGCCGAATGTCGGTGCGCAGGCGCCGTATAGAGCCGCACCGACGTTCGGCTTCTTTAGGCTACTCATGACGCGATGTATGCGACCGTCGGAAGCCTGTCAATCAAATAGGAATGCCCAGTCCCGCAGCCCATACCCGGAAGCGGCGGAGAAGATCGCTCTCTAAAACGGTAAGTACTGCTTCGATTTAAAAAAAACTACCCGATTCCCCTAGACAAAATGAGCCTCAATCTAATGTTAAAAATGAACTTTTTGGGTGAACCTCCACTTTAAGTGACAGATCATGCTGAGACTTGTTGTTCTTTAGGAGCAGGATGTATACTCCTAATAGGGGATCTCTCATCATGCTGGGTGAATGAATGAATGAAGAGGGTCTGTATCTCTGGGGTCTCTTGTATTACTCTATAAAGGGATCTCCCATCATGCTGTGAATGGAATGAATGAGATGGTCTGTGTTCATTGGGTTTTATACACTGACACCTCTGTTAATTGATTAGTGACAGATCATGCTGAGACTTTTAGTTCTTCAGGAGCAGCGTGTATACTCCTAATAGGGGACCTCTCCTCATGCTGGCAATGGAATGAATGAATGAGATGGACTCTATCCACAGGACTTTATACAACCTGTATGCTAATAATTGGTCAGCAGTGATGGCGCATGCTGGGGATTGTAGTTGTCTAGCCACTGAAGTGACAGCACTTTGTATGGCCCTATGAAGTCATTGCCCCTAATGCAGGCAATAGACTGTATCCATGGGGTCTTGTCTTGTACTCTGCCACCTGTATATTAGTGATTGGTCAGTATTGGTCACAGCATATGCTGAGACTTGTAGTTCTGTTCTAAAAGCAGTTTGTGTGGCCCTATGTAACAATCGCCCATCATGCTGGCACTAAAATTCATAAATGGTCTGTATCCATGGGGTCCTATACACCTGTATAGTAGTAATTGGTGAATAGTGACAGCTCATGCTGGGACTTGTAGTTTATCGGCTGAAGTGGCTGCAGCATTACGGTATCTTCCATCATGCTGGTAGTAAATTCAATGCAATGGCATTGGCCTGTACCCAGAGGGTCTTATATTTTCCAGTTCCTGTATAGTAACAATAGACAGAGGGTGTTGGTAATTGGTGACATGCTGGGATGTGTGGTGCGGCTGTAATCGGGTTTCTCCAATCTTACCAGCGATATGATAAACAGGGTGGCCTGTATCTATGGGCTCAGGGATTCTGCCTGTGTAATGGATGGTGTTGATCTGTTGTGACAGGGCATGCTGTGATTTGTGGTGACTCTGGCAGCAGATTGCCCGGTTCTGGCAGGGCTTCCCTCATCCTGCCAATAATATAATGAATAGGTGTTGCTTGTATCTATGGAGTTGCCATATTCTCCCATTGCCGTACCAACGGAGGAAGGTGATTGGTCTGTAGTGAAAAGGCATGCTGGAGCTTGTAGTAACTCAACAGATGAAGGGAAAGAGGGCGGTACAGCCCTAAGAATGGGTCCCATCGTCTGTCAAGAAGAGAGGTTGATGAATGTTATGGCCTTTATGGACAAGCTTCCATGTTCTGCCACTGCCATACCAATATTGAATGGTATCGGTATTTAGTGATGGGGCATGTTGGGATATGTGGTGCCGCCACTGTCATGCCAGCAATGAATGGTATCGGTATTTAGTGATGGGGCATGTTGGGATATGTGGTGCCGCCACTGTCATACCAGTAATGAATGGTATCGGTATTTAGTAATGGGGCATGTTGGGATATGTGGTGCCGCCACTGTCATGCCAGTAATGAATGGTATCGGTATTTAGTGATGGGGCATGTTGGGATATGTGGTGCCGCCACTGTCATACCAGTAATGAATGGTATCGGTCTTTAGTGATGGGGCCTGTTGGGATATGTGGTGCCGCCACTGTCATACCAGTAATGAATGGTGATGGGGAATGTTGGGATATGTGGTGCCGCCACTGTCATACCAGTAATGAATGAATGGCATTGGTCTTTAGTGATGGGGCATGTTGGGATATGTGGTGCCGCCACTGTCATACCAGTAATGAATGGTATCGGTATTTAGTGATGGGGCATGTTGGGATATGTGGTGCCGCCACTGTCATACCAGTAATAAATGGTGATGGGGAATGTTGGGATATGTTGTGCCGCCACCTTCATACCAGTAATAAATGGTGATGGGGAATGTTGGGATATGTGGAGCTGCCACTGTCATACCAGTAATGAATGGTGGTGGGGAATGTTGGGATATGTGGTGTCATGCCAGTAATGAATGAATGGCATTGATATGTGGTGCTGCCACTGTCATACCAGTAATGAATGGCATTGGTCTGTGGTGATGGGGCATGTTGGGATATGTGGTGCCGCCACTTTCATACCAGTAATGAATGGTGATGGGGAATGTTGGCATATGTGGTGTCACCACTTTCATACCAGTAATGAATGGTGGTGGGGAATGTTGGGATATGTGGTGTCATGCCAGTAATGAATGAATGGCATTGATATGTGTTGCTGCCACTGTCATACCAGTAATGAATGAGAGGCATTGGTCTGTGGTGATGGGGAATGTTGGGATATGTGGTACCGCCACCTTCATACCAGTAATAAATGGTGATGGGGAATGTTGGGATATGTGGTGTCATGCCAGTAATGAATGAATGGCATTGATATGTGTTGCTGCCACTGTCATACCAGTAATGAATGGCATTGGTCTGTGGTGATGGGGAATGTTGGGATATGTGGTGCTGCCACCTTCATACCAGTAATGAATGGTCATGGGGAATGTTGGGATATGTGGTGCCGCCACCTTCATACCAGTAATGAATGAATGGCATTGGTCTGTGATGATTGGGAATGTTGGGATGTGGTGCTGGGAATGTTTGGGAATGTTGTGATGATTGGGAATGTTGGGATGTGGTGCCTGCCACCTTCATACCAGTAATGAATGGTGATGGGGAATGTTGGGATATGTGGTGCCGCCACCTTCATACCAGTAATGAATGAATGGCATTGGTCTGTGGTGATTGGGAATGTTGGGATATGTGGTGCTGCCACCTTCATACCAGTAATGAATGGTGATGGGGAATGTTGGGATATGTGGTGCCTTTGTCAGCAGTGTCCCGTTCTAATCAGGTTTCTCTCATCCTACCACTAATTGGGTGAATGTGATGGGGCCTGTATCTATGGCCTTCCATAATCTGCCATTGTCTTCCTAGTAATAGATGGTAATGGTTTGTAGTGAGAAGGCATGCTGGAATATGTGGTTCATCGGGCAGCAGATTGTGCGGATCTGATTGGGTTTCTCTCATCCTGCCTGTGATGAATGGGTTGGCCTGTATCTATGGGCTCCTGTACTCTGCCTCTGTCATATTGGTAATGGAGGAAGAGTATTTGTTTGTAGTGACAAGGCATGCTGGGGCTAATAGGACCCCAACAGGGTCCTAATAGGGGTTCCATCATCTGCCAGTGACAGGATTAGCGTGGTGGCCTGTATCTATGGGCTCCCAGGTTCTTCCACTTTCATAATGGTAATGGGTGGGGGGGATTCCTCGGCAGTGTCAGGGCATGCTGGTTACTGCAGTTCCCAGGAGCTGGAGGGGCGGCAGGTTAGGCAGATGTTCTATCCCCACCTTATCTGTGATGGTGTAAATGGAGCTAGTTATTTAAATGGATGTAATACCACTGAATGGATGTGCTGGGATTAGTAGTCCCTTTTCGTAGAGTGTCTTCCATCCTGCCAGTGATAGTGATTGGTATGTTTCAGATCTTGCATCCTGTACATTTTATTAGACATTTTTCTCAGTAGTATTTTAGTGTCTGAATAGACAGCAGAGTGTCCATATTAGTGTCAGCCCTAGCCTGCATGTGTGGGGGTGGTAAACGTAATAAAAGGAATTGGGGCTTCCTAGGGAATTTCTCTGTTTTTTCATTCCTGCTTTTTTCTTCACCAGCCTGATGAGGATGAGTGGGGTGCTTAGCTTCTGGTTGTTCCCATTTGCTGGGATGTGATTGGATTATGGGGTTCCCATTTCCTGGGGTGTGATTGGATTACGAGGGTTCCCATTTCCTGGGGTGTGATTGGATTACGAGGGTTCCCATTTCCTGGGGTGTGATTGGATTACGAGGGTTCCCATTTCCTGGGGTGTGATTGGATTACGAGGGTTCCCATTTGCTGGGGTGTGATTGGATTACGAGGGTTCCCATTTGCTGGGGTGTGATTGGATTACGAGGGTTCCCATTTCCTGGGGTGTGATTGGATTACGAGGGTTCCCATTTCCTGGGGTGTGATTGGATTATGGGGTTCCCATTTCCTGGGGTGTGATTGGATTACGAGGGTTCCCATTTCCTGGGGTGTGATTGGATTACGAGGGTTCCCATTTGCTGGGGTGTGCAGCTTCTGGGGTTCCCATTTGCTGGGGTGTGCAGCTTCTGGGGTTCCCATTTGCTGGGGTGTGCAGCTTCTGGGGTTCCCATTTGCTGGGGTGTGCAGCTTCTGGGGGTCCCATTTGCTGGGGTGTGCAGCTTCTGGGGGTCCCATTTGCCGGGGTGTGCTCGTTTTATGATGGTTCCCATTTTCTGGGGTGTGTTTGGATTATGAGGGTTCCCATTTCCTTTGGTGTGATTGGGTTATGAGGGTTCCCATTTCCTGGGGTGTGCAGCTTCCGGGGTTCCCATTTCCTGGGGTGTGATTGGATTATGAGGGTTCCCATTTCCTGGGGTGTGATTGGGTTATGAGGGTTCCCATTTCCTGGAGTGTGATTGGGTTATGAGGGTTCCCATTTCCTGGGGTGTGATTGGGTTATGAGGGTTCCCATTTCCTGGGGATGGGGGGGGGGGGCTCACCTTTTTGGGGGTACCCATCTCCTGGGATGTGTTCAGCTTTACTTACCTAATCCTCTGCTCCCGCAGGCTCCTCTGTGCTGCTAGACTGGTCCCCTGCTGCCAGACTGGTCCCCTGCTGCCTCTTCTCCCCTGCGCTCCATTGGTCTAAGGATCCTCTGGCATCATCAAGACCGATGCAGGGACCACAGCCCTGCGTTGGATGTGAAGATGCTGAAGAACAGTGCAACGCTGGAGCATGGGGGATCAGGTAAGTTCAACTAATTTGAAATCACTTGGACATAAACAGTTAACCCATGTATTGTGGCCTGGGGGGAGGGGTTGGGTTTCTTGTAGTTGCTGTAATAGTCATAATAAATGTAGAGATATATCTGGGAACTCGTTTATCTTGCTAATGTTAGATGATCAAGGAAAGATTGTTTTGGGGTCATTCCATATTTTTAGGTGTCCAGCTTGTGACCACAAATTGCATTGTTATTAATTTGGAATGTCTTCAATGTTGGAGCTCCTCCCATGTATTTTAGAGTTCAGGAATCCGAGGTTTCCAAACTGCGGCCCTCCAGTTGTTCTGGAACTACAATTCCCATCATGGCTAGTCATTAAGGATGAGCTCCGGCGTGTTCGCACCCCCCACGCGCAGAGGCCGCCAGGAAGTCGGCACTGCTCTGCGCTAATCGCGGGCAGTGAGACATTTCCCGATGAGTGGTTGCAGAGATGGAGAAATGTCTCGCTGCCTGTGATCAGCGCAGTGCCGACTTCCTGGCGGGCTCTGCACGTGCACGCCGGAGCTCATCCTTGCTAGTCATGTCTGTGAATGTCAGAGATTTTCAATGCCTCATGGGAGGTGTAGTTCCACAACAGCTGGAGGGCCGTAGTTTGGAGATCTCTTCTGTAGGGGATGTTTGGGGCTCCAGCAGGTTTGATGGTATGGATGGGGCTTGTTTGCTGAGGGGTTGAGTTTTGGTAGATCTGCTTTGGATTATTGGTGTCTCTATGATGGTCTTATGACTTGGAGGTGTGAAGTTGGGTATTCCGGCTGTATTGGTAAAGGACAGTACATGGAGATGGTCTTGTTACTGGAATACTTTTGGGTTAATGTTGGAGAGAGGGATACTTGAAGGTGATGTAGTTCTGGCAGACATGGGGTTAATGCATGTGATGTGTCCTGTCATAATAGAGGGGGGGCGGGACACACGCAGACAGTCTGTCCTGGTGGTGTTGGGGTGCTGATGATGTTTCTGGAGATCACAAAGCATATTCTGGTGCAGTTTCCATTCATTGCTGTGACTTGAAGCTCTTCTCATCTGCAGAGGAGGCCTTGCTGCAATCTGCCCGCTCTGTATTGCACGACGCACTGCCTTCTAGTCCTCACCGCTTACCTGGTTTTGTTTTGTAATGGCACCAAGTCTCTGGGCATCAATAAATTATTTATCGGCTAAATATTTGTGCAGCAGCTTTTCCTGACTCCTCTGATGTCTTTAACCCCGTGTTACATTTCAGGGTGCCGAGCGAGCATGCTTGAATGATTTTTGTGGTTTGCCTGAAGCTCGCAAGTGTCACTGTTAGGCTTTTGGTGTTAACTTTGCAAAATTTGCACTTAACAATACGCCAGATTTGCAACGTTGTGCAGAAAGCAGTCACCTATGGCAGTGGTGCTCAAGCTCAGTCCTCGAGCTCACCCAACAGGCCATGTTTTCAGGTTTTCCTTTATCTTGCACAGGTGCTTCAAATCCGAGTCAATGGCTTGGTGTTATGGAAAGCTATTTTATCTAGGGCCAGTTCACACCAGTTACATTAAAAATAGAAAACTGTTCAGCGCTGGAAAAAAAACAATAGTACATAAAATATGCAAACCAGCACTAAAATTCCCAAATTATTACACACACCAGTTACATACCTGTTTGCTTTTTTTCTGCTCTAAAAATGCATGTACAGTGATGCGGCGTACACACGATCATTTTTCTGCATGAAAAAAAAACGTTGTTTTTCAGCATGTGCAAAAAACAACGTTTTTTCAACTTCATTAAAAACTACGTTGCCCACACACCATCATTTAAAAAAAATGATGAACAAAGCGCGGTGACGTACAACACGTACGACAGCACTCCAAGGCTGCATTCACACCTGAGCGTTTTTTCGCCTGAAGCGCGATGCTCAAAAACGCTAGAGGGGGGAAAATACATTATTCCCTATGGAGATGGTTCACATCTCCACTCCAAAACGCACAAAGCTGAACGCCTGTAGCTCAAACAAGTTCCGGACCCTTTTTTGTCATGCGTATCGGGCGTTTTGGGCGTTTTTGAGCGTTTCCATTTCCCATAGAAAGTAATGGAAACGCTCGATTCAAGCGACTAGCGCGACAACGAGCGTTTACTACGGGCATTTCGTCGCTTTAATCAATAGAACATTTCACCCAGGCAGAAGATAAAAAAAATCTACCAACATAGCAACAAGTAATGAAAAGATGATCATTTTTCCTATTGGCTAAAATAGTCGGACGACGCTGTATGCAAACGCGCAAATAAGCATGAATACGCGCGACAAAACGCCAAAAAAAAACGCCCAAAACGACCTACGCTCAGGTGTGAATGCAGCCTTAAGGGGAAGTTCTATTCGCCTTTGGGCTGCTTTAGCTGATTCCGTGTTGGTAAAAGACGTTTTGCGCTTTTCTGTCTGTTACAGTGTGATGAATGTGCTTACTCCCATTATAAACGGTAGTCTTACCAGAACGAGCGCTCCCATCTCATAACTTGCTTCTGAGCATGCGCGGGTTTAAAACGTCGTTTTACCCCAAACACGATCATTTTTTACAACCCGAAAAACATTTTTTTTAAACGATGCAGCATGTTCGAATTTTTTTGTCGTTTTTCAGAAGCCCAAAAACGATGTGAAGCCCACACACAATGATTTTAAATGACGTTTTTAAAAACTTCGTTTTTTTTTTTCATGCCGAAAAATGATCGTGTGTACGCGGCATAAAACCTTTGATTGCGAGCTTAATTCGTTTTGGAAACATGCTTGTAATCCAAAGCACTTGTATATCAAAGCAAATTTCCCCATAAGAAATAATGGAAGCTCGGGTGATTGGTTCCACAACCATTTATTCATAAGTCCTTCAGTTTTTAGTCCATATAAAAATATTATGTGATGGCAACCTCTATAAGGGGATTAGAAGCAAAATCCAGCAGGAGCTACAGAGTATAAAAGAGAAGAGGCGCCTCTAAGTGTAGCAATATGTTTACATTTATGAAGGTACAACATTTAGCAACTCACATGGTTGAAGATCGTGGAGCGCAGTGTGGAAGGGATGATGTCGATGGCGGTGAGGACAGCGGTCTATTTCAGGGGTGCCCAACCAGTGGCCCGGGGGCCATATGTGGCCCGTGGAGCCCTCTGATGCGGCCCGCGACCTCCTGCTCTGGGATGGCTGGTTGGCAAGCCCAGATTGCCGACCTGCCATCCCAGAGCATCAGTGTTGTGAATAAAGTCGGCGGTAGAGGAAGCAAGTGGCTTTTCAGAAAGTGCACCACACATGCAGGATATAATCGACGTCTATGGCAAAGTGCAGCTACCCGCCACACCCACATTGTGGGAAGACCACAGACCATCAGTGTAAAAGCAGCCTTAGGCCCCTTTCACACGATCGGTCCAACCCAATCGAACCCTCCATTCATCTCTATGGAGCGGCAGATGTAAACACTTTTGTCCGTATACACCTGCCTACATCCAATCCGATATGTTAAAAAAAACAAACAGAAGTGGATCCCTCTCCTTCCATCTGATTGGATCAGAGGGCCCATAGAGTAGATTGGACCATGTTTTGCATATGCAAGACTGGACACAGACCTGCCCACTCCGCTCATTGTGGCCCACAACTGGTTACTAAAACGCTTCAGTGGCCCCTCGGCCTTCAAAAGGTTGGGCACCCCTGGTCTATGTGGACATCTTTACCCCAGATGCCTGCATACTTAGATGCGTCTGTCTGAAACATCAACCATGTGAGTTTCTGAATGTTGTATCTTCATTAAAGAGGTTGTAAACCGCATAAACTTTTTTTTTTTTTAAACCTGCAAGGCAAAAGGCATAATCAGCCAGTATGCACCGCATACTGGCTGATTATGAAATACTTACCTCGGAACGAGGTGAGGAACACTTACCTGGTCCACGCCGAGCGAGATGTCATCTTGCTCCGGCGTGTCTTCCGGGTATCGCGGCTCCAACGCTGTGATTGGCTGGAGCGGCGATGACGTCACTCCCGCGCGCGTGCGATTTAAATTCGGCAAGGTCCGGCGGATGCCGGTCCTTTAGCCGAGGATCCCCCCTGCACATGCGCCGCATTGCGGGGGGAATATCTCCTAAACCATACAGGTTTAGGAGATATTCTTGATACCTACAGGTGAGCCGTATTATAGGCTCACCTGTAGGTAAAAGTGACAAATAAGGGTTTACAACCACTTTAAATGTAACCATATTGCTACACTTATAGGCGCCGTTATCTTTTATACAAAGTTGTGACATAACGCTACTTGTATATCAAGTCAAAATGTATTAAATTTTGCTTGTTTTACAAAACGCTCTCAAACCAAGGTTTTTCCATGTATTCCAATGACTCTAGTTCACACCAGTGCAATCATTTCCAGTCAGTTTCCGCCCTGGTTCACACTGGGCTGCGGGAATGAAGCCGTCAGAGTTCAGCTGAACAATTTCACTCCCGCTGGAAGTCCCGATTTCAGCTGCGATTTCAGAGACATCTGTGCGGGTTTCTGCACAGATGTCAATGTAGATCACGCCTCGAAATCGCAAAAAAGTACTTTTTGAAATCGGTGCAGCGCCGCAGATGCAGCGTTGCACCGATGTCAAAACGCAGCAGTGTGAGCCTGGGCTCCAGTGCAGAAACTGACCGGAAACTGACTAGAACCGACTGCACTGGTGTGAACTAGAGCCATTGGAATACACTGTGCATGCATTTTTTTTAGGGCCAGTTCACACCACAAAAATGCACTCGTAGGTTCCGGATCAGTTTTTGCTTACAGTTAGTTTACACCACACGCAGTTCCGATGCATTTTTGATACAATTTGCTAGGTTCAAGTACAGTTCTATACAGACAAAATGCAGCACACTCTACTTTTTTCTGCACTGGTGTGAACTAGAGCCATTGGAATACATGAAAAACGCACTGCATGCATTTTTAGTGCAGAATAAAATCACATGGAACTGCATCTGGTGTGAACTAGCACTTAGGCCCCTTTCACACTGGGGCGTTATTACAGCGTTATTCGAGCGAAGCCTCATCAGCAATCCCAATGTGCTGGTAAAGCACCGCTAAGACCCTAAAGTTTTTTTAGGGCGTTTTTGCAGTGCCTCATTGTGAAAGGGTAAGGCGTTTTTACAGCGCTTTTCAATTAATTTCAATGGAGAGGGGCGTTTTTGGAGCGTTTTTTTTCAGCGTTCAAAAGCTGCTCCAAAGATGCTGCTTGCAGGACTTTTCTTAACGCCCCGCCAGTTCAACGCCTCAGTGTGAAAGGGTAAGGCGTTTTTACAGCGCTTTTCAATTAATTTCAATGGAGAGGGGCGTTTTTGGAGCGTTTTTTTCAGCGCTCAAAAGCTGCTCCAAAGATGCTGCTTGCAGGACTCAGTGTGAAAGGGTCCATTGAGATGCATGGAGAGCGTTTTATGAGTATTTTTAACGCTAAAACTCTGTAAAAATGCTTCAGTGTGAAAGGGGTCTTAGAGAAATTCCTAAAACATGGCCTGTTGGGGGGGTTACTTAAGGTCGAGAACCACTGACCTATGGTGACCAGTCAGCAATCTGTGGTGACCTGTATAGATTTCTTATTGGTTGCTGTGCATGCCGATGTGTAGTCTTTGGCACTGGTTTAGCCCAAAAAAAAAAAAAAATACCAATATAAAATGGGTGTTCACTTTCATTTGTATGATCTGTTTACTCTTTCGTTCATAGACGGACACAGCCTTCATTGACCTTAGGGTTATGCTTCTTCCTATCATCTCCTGGTAAGAAGAAGCATAACCCTAAGGTCAATGAAGGCTGTGTCCGTCTATGAACTCAGAGAAATGGATTTTACGGTGAGTACAAAAATCCTTTTTTTTCTTTGCAGTAGTAACACAAATATTAAGTAAAATGTATCATGGGAAGTTGTGTTTTGTTTTTTTTCAAAATTATTATGTTTTTATTGAATGGAAATCTTGATATTGGGATACCTTGTTTGACCAAATGTTTACAACAGATTTTCCCCCAAAAATAAAGTTCAAAGTGTGGGATCCTTTTCTTATAGAAGAACAGTAACTTAATGCGAATCATCGAGGCAATTTACTGTTAATTACAAAACCAATTCATAGATAGTGCAAGGGGGGCAGGGTGTGGACGGATGGGAAGGTTAGTCTTTTAGAACAGTGGCCACCAATGATGGTCCATGAGAAAATTCTGGTGGTCCCCAGGGGTTCTACTGCAAATCAACATGGTTGCGAATCACAGTCAGTACTGTCGGCGCTCATTGATGCCCAACGTCTCCTCTGTAGTTCCAGCTCCTGTGAACTCAGAGGGAGGTGACGGGAGTAGTGCAGAGAGCGGAAGTTGAAAGAGGGGGACACCCAATGGCAGTGCTGATCAGACTATGGGATGGAGGTTGAACTTATGGCTAAATAAGGTGATCCAATGAGGAGTCTGTGTAAGGCAGCGGTGTGATGCAGAGTGCGGTGGGGCAGAGACTGGAGTATTGTGTGTTTAAAGCGGTAGTAAACCCGCTGCTGTGGTTTTTTTTTTTTTTTTTTTTTTTTACCTACCTGAAAGGCAAAAGCCATAATGAGCTAGTATGCACAGCATACTAGCTCATTATGAAATACTTACCTTGGAACGAGGTATGAGGAACTTACCTGGCCCACGCAGAGGGAGATGTCCTCTTGCCTCGGCGTGTCTTCCGGGAATCGCCGCACCAGCGCTGTAAATGGCTGGAGCGGCAATGTCGTCACTCCTGCGCATGCGCGTGGGAGACCTCTTTCAGGCAAGGTCCGGCGTCTGCCGGGCCTTTAGCCGAGGATCCCAGCTGCGCATGTGCCGCTGCGGCGCATTGCGAGGGGAATATCTCCTAAACCGTAGCAGGTTTAGCAGATATTCTTTATACCTACAGGTAAGCCTTATTATAGGTTCACCTGTAGGTAAAAGTGGTAGTACAGAGTTTACTACCACTTTAAGGCAGGAGTGTGAACCTGGGGGGGTCAGGGAGCTAGGGCGGCACTGTGTGTATAAGGCATGTACAATTCATGTTGGTGGTCCGCAGGATTCAAAATTTGTGGGCTTAGTGGCCTGTGAGGTCTGAAAGGTTGGCGACCGCTGTTTAAGAGGGTTCTAGGGAAGTAAAACAAAATGTTACCCGGCTCCACTGCCAATATAGAAGCCCACGAACTGTGATCTGGTACTCTAGCCAGGACGTTCAGGCTCCACAAATCTGATACTTCAATCAAAAAGGGCTGGCAACTCGGACGCTCTTGAATAAAGGTACTTTATTGGTTACACGGGTACAGGCTATAAACTGACGCATTTTCGGCTAAGAAGCATATGCTTTGAAGGCTCCTTAGCCGAAACGCGTCAGTGTATAGCCTATACCTGTGTACACATGTAACAAGTAAAGTACTTTTTATTCATGAGCATCTGAGTTGGCAGCCCTTTCTGATTCAAGTTCTAGGGAAGTGGTGAACTTGGAGGTAGGGGCTGTGGACCGCCTCTTTGTTTATACCTGACTGATGTAGAATGGATCCCCCCGTCCGTCTGTTTGTTTTTAGTGGATAGGAAGGGGTCGGATGTAGGTGGGTGTGTCGGGATACATGTCCATTTACACTCGTCGCTCCATAGAGGGTCTGATCGGGTCTGCCTGAAAAAAAGAACAGGCGGGCACAATTGGTCCGCTAGTGTGAAAGGGCCTTATAATTTTTTAACAAGTCAGCTTTGCAATGCCTCATGGGACTTGTAGTTTTGCAACAGCTGGAGTGCCGCTAGTTTGAAACCTCTGGATAATCTCATAGGTTTACTTTAGGATTGACACTCCAGGTTCATATCGGCATTGACCGTCACTTATTAAATGGTGTGATGATGGTAACTGTTACTCGCCATGAATAAAAACTTGCTGGGATCATCCTTCCCCGTGTCACCTGAAGTCTAGAGCAGTGGTTCTTAACCCTGTCCTCAAGTACCCCCAACAGGCCATGTCTGCAGGTTTTCCTTCATCTTGCACAGGTGCTTTAAATCCGTCAATAGCTTGGTATTTTGGAGAGATATTTTATCTTATGCCTCATACACACGGCCGGACTTTCCGAGGGGAAAAAAGTTCGACTGGCTTTTTCTTTTTTTTTTCTCGGAAAGTCCGGCTGTGTGTAGCCTCCATCTGACTTTTTTTCTCGGAAGTCCGACAGACCTTGGATAGAAAACCTGTTCTCTTTCTTTCCGGCGGACTTTTGCACAGTCAAAAGTCTGACCGTGTGTCAAGGCATAAGAGGAAATCCCAAAACATGGCCTGTTGGGGGTACTTAAGGACAGGGCTGAGAACCACTAGTCCAGACCACATGGTCAGTATCTGGCAGTGTTCCGGGCTGTGCCATTCATGCAGGAGATCTGTTGTACTGCATTGGGCGCAAATCTTTTAGATTTGTGGTTTGCGATAAGAGGACCAGGAAAGCAAAACTAGGACGCTGAGAATATGTATGTAATAAGTATGGTCATTCTGACGGTCATGTGTATTTATATTGTGTATGAAAGCGATGCCATTAAACTTTAAGCCCTGGTTCACGCTGGCGTGATTTGTCAAGCGATTTGACAGTTCAAAATTGCATGACAAGTCCCACCACTGAATTGCCGACAATGGAACCGTTCAAATCGGTTTGGGGATTTCATTGCAACTTGCGTAGACTTCTGTTAAATGAAGTTGGAAGCCGCAATGAAGTAGTGCGATCTCTAAGCGGCACTGGTGTGATTCAGGGCTAACAAACGGATCGGGTTATTTACATTATGCCGGTGATCTGACGATATGGTTCCGGCTATCGAGCTGGTTCCTGTAAGGACTGCGCAGGCGCAATCCTTGCCGACGGAAATCTCCGAACCTTCGGCCGGCATCCAGGGCGCGTGGAATTTGAGGAAAGTGGCCAGTCGGCCTCGCTTTGCTCGGACGGCTCGCTACGCTCGCTCGGCCTCCTGGCTTTTTTTTTTTAACATCCTCCAATCCGCGTGAATACCGGCCGAGGTTCGGAGATTTCCGTCGGCAAGGATTACGCCTGCGCAGTCCTTACAGATACCATCTTGATGGGGGAACCTTAACGACAAGTCACCGGTCCTTTTTTTTTTTTTTTATCCATACCCCCAAAAAACATTAGAGACTATAGTTCCTGTAAGCCGGGTACTGCTCCATGCTCTCCGGGTTGTTTGGCTAAGATGCGAGTTTGTGGGATAGAGCGGCTCCTTGTTCACAAGTATTTGCTATCCAGTTTTCCAGACCCTGAAGGCCACACACAGGCCTGTCTGACACTTTCAGAAGTTCGCCTTATTCCCTAAGGAATGCCATTTGTTTATCTGGTGTTTATTTTGGATCGGTATGCAGTGAATTTCCCCTCCTATAGTCTTATACGCTGTGCAAGTTCAGAAAAATTCTAAGCTAGATTGTTATGGGTCTCTCTACTGTTCAATGAAACGTCTACTCAATTTTTAGGTAAATGTCCAACTGACTCTGAGTACAAATGTGTATATAAAGTTCCATATTCCTTCACCTTTTACCTATGCAGGTAAGGGGTGTCCGTAGACAAAACTGCAGCTAAAGGAGTTGTAAAGGCAGAAGGTTTTTTTTTATCTTAAAGGGGAGTTCCACCGCAAAAAATAAATATCAGCAGCTACAAATACTGCAGCTGCTGACTTTTAATATATGAACACTTACCTGTCCTGGGCGCCCACGGTGTTGGCACCCAAAGCCGATCTGTTTCTTGGCTCTCGAGTGGAGGCACCACCGGCTCTCGAGTGGAGGCACCACCGGCTCTCGAGTGGAGGCACCACCGGCTCTCGAGTGGAGGCACCACCGGCTCTCGAGTGGAGGCACCACCGGCTCTCGGGTGGAGGCACCACCGGCTCTCGGGTGGAGGCACCACCATCTCTCGGGTGGAGGCACCACCATCTCTCGGGTGGAGGCACCACCATCTCTCGGGTGGAGGCACCACCATCTCTCGGGTGGAGGCACCACCATCTCTCGGGTGGAGGCACCACAAAAAGATGGGAAAGGGGTTGGAGGAAGAAACGGGAACAGGGCTTTACATTGCTTTTGGGCCTTTATTTAAAAATAGACACTTGGTAGTAAATAACTTCTCTGACTTGCATGTAAGTTCCAGGTCAGTGAAGCGAAGTTCTCGGCTAGCAAGAGTCTGGCAACTGCAGAGTTTTTGTAGAAGTCTTTCTACTTTGTTGCAACTTTTCTATTATCCTTTACTCAGCAATGAGTGTGAGACCACCAATTTGCTACATATAGTAATAGATTAAAGAGGAAGTAAACCCTGTAGAAATGTAAAAAAAAAAAAAAAACCCTGCAAGAGAAAGATATAATGAGCTAGTGTGCATAGCATACTAGCTCATCATGAATGACTTCCCTGAGATCGAAGTCCCCGAAACGCTCCTTGTTCCCCCTCCTCTGGCCGCCGGCATGTTTCCTGCGAGTGCCTTTCCGGGTATCGCCACTCCGGCGCTGTGACGGGTCGGAGCGGCGATGACGTCATCCCGCGCATGTGCACGGAACCGGCAGATCCCATTCAAACCCCGGCGCACTCGGTGCACCTGTGCCGTTATGCGCGCCGTAGACAGCGGTGCCTTCTTTTTGGCAAATATCTCCCAAACTGTGTAGGTTTAGGAGCTATTGCAAACACCTACAGGTAAGCCTTAATCTAAGCTTACCTGTAGGTAAAAGTAGTCAGAGAGGGTTTAGAACCACTTTAAAGTCTCCATGATGGGGTGCCACCTCCTACTCCTACACACAAAAAGTGAACCTCCGCTTTTTCGGAACCCGTCTACCCCCCCCCCTTCGGTGTCACATTTGGCACCTTTAAGGGGGAGGGGGGTGCAGATACATGTATAATACAGGTATTTGCACCCACTTCCGGGAATAGTCACGCCCCTCCCCCGCTGTCTTCTGGGAAACGCACTGGTCCCAGGAGACAGCGAGGACCAGTAAATACGGGCTGTGCCAATCGCGCATACCCGGTGGGGAACCGGGAAATGAAGCCGCAATGCTTCACTTCCTGATTCCCTCACTGAGGATGGCAGCGGGGGGCAGCCGAAAGACTAGCGATTGCTCGGCTTCGGCTGCCGACATTGCGGCCGTGCTGGGCATCCATTTATTAAAAGTCAGCAGCTGCAGAATTTGTAACTGCTGGCTTTTAAAAATAATAAGATTCAGGTCGACCTCCGCTTTAAGAGCTGTTGTGACAGGTCCCTCTTCAAGGGAATGTGGGAGGTGCCATTGCTAATTTTTTCTTTTTTTTCAATTTCTTTTTTACAAATAAAGTATCCAACAAAGCAGTGCAATGATATAACAGCAGCAAAGCCTCATAACAGGTTGTGTTGTACAAAAGGGACCATACAGAGAATGTACACAATATACAGAGTGCAAGAGTACCACAATATTTTTTACTTTCTGCTATAAAACACATCCAATAGAAAAAATTTGAATTCCTTATTTAGGCCAATATGTATTCTGCTACATATTTTTGTAAAAGGGGGAAAAAAAAAAAAATCCCAATAAGCGTATATTGATTGGTTTACGTGAAAGCTATATTGTTTACAAACAATGAAATATGTATGTGTTTTTGTTTTTACTAGTAATGGCAAGGATCAGCAACTTATAGTGAGACTGAGATATTGCAGCGGCCCTACCGACACGAACTGGCACTTTTTGGGGACCAGTAATACTGATAGTGATCAGTGCTAAAAAAAAAAAAAATGCTGTCAGTGTCACTGTACTAATGACACTGGCTGGGAAGGTGTTAGAGGAAATAAACCTCCATCTTTAAATTGTGTGTATGTATGTGTATATGTATAAGTGTGTGTATATGTATAAGTGTGTGTGTATGTATGTGTATAAGTTCAGAAAGAACTTGCGCCCTAAGTTAAGGCGGCGTAACGTATGTGGTCTGGCGTAAGCCCCCGGAATTCAAATTCTCCATGCAGTGAGCGTGTTGTATGGTAATGATGGTTGACCCCACGTAAATGACGTTTTTGGCTAACGGCGCATGCGCCGTCCGTGAACGTATCCCAGTGCGCATGCTCCAAATTAATCCGCAAAAAGCCAATGCTTTCGACGTGAACGTAAATTACGCCCAGCCCTATTCGCGAACGACTTGCGCAAACATTGTAATCGACGGAAAATACGACGCTGGCCCGACGTCCATACTTCACATAGGATACCCCTCATATAGCAGGGGTAACTTTACGCCGGAAAAAGCCTAACGTAAACGACGTAAAAAAATGCGCCGGGCGGACGTACGTTTCTGAATCGGCGTATCTACCTAATTTGCATATTCCTCGCGTAAAACTACGGAAGCGCCACCTAGCGCCCAGCGTAAATATGCAACCTAAGATACGACGGTGTAAGAGACTTACGCCGGTCGGATCTTAGGGAAATCTATGCGTAACTGATTTTATGAATCGGGCGCATAGATACGACCACCCGCACTCGGAGATACGACGGAGTATCCGGAGATACGCTGTCGTATCTCCTATCTGAATCCGGGCCCTTCTTTTTTCTGTTATTAAGGGAGCACTTTTACTTTCACCCACTTGACCTAGAATGGCCTGAAAAGGACACCTAGGGGTGTAACCCCAGCGCTCTGCACCCCTCTGTTATTGTTAGGATCTCCTCCTGGCCCTCACACCTGCATGATATGTTTCAGGACTCGGCTCTGCTGCCGTCTCCCCGCCTATCCTGTGTGCTTAATAAATAGGTCAGGGGGATGCATGTGGATAAGCTGTGTCACCATTATATCACTTTCACCAATATGTTCTTTGGTCTTCAGGCATTCTCAAGCACATATTGCTTTGGGAATTGATATAACCGTCTGTTTTCTCTAGCAAAGTAATAATTGCTAAGAACGGTCACTGCTCCTACCTTGTACCTCCAGTTACATATTATTATGGGTCTGATTTCTGAATGATCTCACGCGTCCCTCCCCCCCCCCCCCCCCCCCCCACACACACACACCACCATAAATCCACCCAAATCTGGCTCGTTAGTTGGCTTATCTGGCCGTCTTGTGTTTCACACACTTCGCCCTGGTTCGCGCTGCTGCGACTTGAGAGTTCAAAGTCGTATGACAAGTCGCGCCCCATTAACGGCAATGGAACCGTTTCTAATCAGCGCGACTCAAGTCGCTCCGACTTAGGAAACCCAAGCAAAAAAAGCCTTTTTTCTATGTTTTTTGTTTTTCCTCCAATAAGCCAAATATACAGTAGTAGCCTAAATTGACACTAAACAATATCCTTATTCTTCAAATCTAATCCATATATATCTACTACTTAAGGCTCCATGCACACTGAAGCTGATAAACTGCAGTTTATTGGCGTTTTGGCTTTATTTTTTTTAAAGCCCATAAACTGAACTCTGTTAGCCTATGTGCCCATGCACACCTGGGCGTTTTTTAGTGTTAATGAGCTTTGGAGTTTTTTTTTTTTTTTAATCCCCCGGTCATCCCACCTCCCTTCGCAAGCTTGCTCCAAAAATTCGGGCATAGAACAGGACCATAGAAACAAGATAGAAACAAAAGAAGAGAAGAAAAAACAAAAAAAACACCATTTGCCATTCTAAGGCTTCCCTCCAACCACTTTGCATATTATTTTATATATACTGTGATTCTGTACTTGCCAAATATGCTGCAGAAATCTCTCTTCAGAGTCTGGCTGCGGCCATTTTAACTGTGGGCACCTGAAGCTGCTGCCTGTTCACTTCCTGGATTTAGAGGCACACCTCTGCAGCTCTCATTGGCCCTTTTATTACCCCCCCTCCCTTTCTGGCAAACTCTGAGTGAGAGAGAGCGCTGTGCATGATGTCATAAGCCTAGGCTAATGACAAGGCAAGGAAGTGGGCTGTATAAGGGATTTACTGGCAGAAAAAAAAAAATTTTACTACCCAAAGTTGAAACTACAACAAGGGCAGAAGATTTCATAGATGGAAAGATGAAAAAATGTCTGAAGAGCCGCTTTAAAGAGGAGCTCCAGGCTCTGGCAGACAAAAAAAAAAGTCAGCAGCTACAAATACTGTAGTTGCTGACTTTTAATATAAGGACACTTACCTGTCCAGGAATCCAGCGATGTCTTCACCTGGGTGTTGCCGTCAGTCTCCACTAAGGGAAACTTGCAGTGAAGCTGTCCGGCTTCACAGCCAATTTCGTACTGCGCATGCGTGAAGCGCGCTTCGCTCTGTAATTGGGCTGGCTATGGTGGAAGGGGGAGCGGGCTAAGGAACAGCAGGGATTTCACACAAAACGATCTTTCTGTTTTCAATCTGCAGCCGCTGTAACTTTCTGTAAAATGCAATATGACCATCTGGAGTACTGTGTTCAGTCCCCCCCCCCCCCCAAAAAAAAATGACATTTCCTGCTTGTGTAATTGGCGCACTGATTTTTCCCAGAAGTCTGCACAAAGGTACAAGTCGAGTTTTTCTTTTTTTAGGCATCCCCTGCTACAAAAATGTGTGCAACAAAAGGGAAATCGATTCTAAAGGGATGCGAGCCCTGCCTCTTTCCTCATTAGAGGCCCTGCCTCTTTCCTCATTAGAGGCCCTGCCTCTTTCCTCATTAGAGGCCCTGCCTCTTTCCTCATTAGAGGCCCTGCCTCTTTCCTCATTAGAGGCCCTGCCTCTTTCCTCATTAGAGGCCCTGCCTCTTTCCTCATTAGAGGCCCTGCCTCTTTCCTCATTAGAGGCCCTGCCTCTTTCCTCATTAGAGGCCCTGCCTCTTTCCTCATTAGAGGCCCTGCCTCTTTCCTCATTAGAGGCCCTGCCTCTTTCCTCATTAGAGGCCCTGCCTCTTTCCTCATTAGAGGCCCTGCCTCTTTCCTCATTAGAGGCCCTGCCTCTTTCCTCATCAGAGGCCCTTACAGATTGATGAAATCCTTGCAATGTACATAGATCACTCAGAGGGGAATGTTGTGTTTTTTTTTTTTATTTAAATTCTTTATTTTTTTTAGTTACTCATTTATGTAAAAAAAAAAAAAGCAATGTACAATGGAACAAGAAATGAAATATTCAGCTTTAATTGTGTGAATATCCAAAGCAATGCATTTCTCTTCTCTTTTTTTGTTTGTGGGTTGGGGATTACAT